>NC_137623.1:43459033-43461533 GCF_963280865.1 Gymnoscopelus braueri | reverse complement strand
GTAACTCAAGTTTTCAAATAATTGTAGAGGAGTAAAAGTACAATATTTGCCTCTGAGATTCAGTGGAGTAGAAGCAAAAGTATAGACAATTGGAAATACTCTGGTAAAGTCAAAGTACCTCAAAATTGCACTTAAGTACAGTACTTGAGTAAATGTACTTAGTTACTTTACACCACTCTGGTCAGTGTTCGCCCTGAGGGCACCTAGAGCAGTGGTTCTCAACCTTTTCAGGCTGCGACCCCCCAAAATAATCATATTTGTACTTGGAAAGCACTTGGAATTGTAGGAGTTCAGGCCTTGCATTTAATTTGGCTGGGTTCCATATATAAATATTGTCATTTTTGTTACACTGCCTGTCTTAGGGCATAGCACCCATTAAGACCGGGGAAAGCATCTGTGTCATTTTTTTATTTATTTGGCTATTAAAAAATAGCAGATGTACAAGCGTATAAGTGCCACGCTGCTATTTTTGAAAAATGAAAATAATACCTGAGGCCGATTCTACAAAATGTCTTCTAAATCCTAACAGTTTAAAAAAAAAGGTATGTTGCTATATCAGTGTTTCTCAAACATTTTCATGTCAAGGACCACCCAAAATGATGTGTATTTGGCCGCGCAATAGCAGATCTACAAGCTCATAGCACTGCACTCTGTGCCGCCCTATGAGCTTGTATATCTGCTATTTTTGAATAGCCAAAGAAATCTAAAATATATATCAATATCAAGATATACATTTTCTGTGGCCAGTTGAAAAGGTAAGAACATTGTGCATTGTTGACGAGAGATGTATATTCACATGCTGTTAGAAGGCAAGAGGGCCATCGCAGTTGTATTTTTTTTTCTCTGGGCGAGGCACACACATAGCGTGTGTGTTTATAAACGATAGGACAAGCAATCATAATGAATATAATTTTTCTGTGACCAGTTGAAAGGATAAGAAAAACAAAAATTGCTGGCAGTGGGCAAACGCAACCAGAAATAAATCTGGCAGTGAAAAGTTAATGGGTTAAGAGCCTCACTATTGCGCTGTATGATTGCTATATAGGCCTGGAAAAGGGCTAAAATATTTTGGAAAATTCATGGATAAAAATGTCTGGGAACCCTGTTCATCCCTCTCTCTCTCTCTCTCTCTCTCTCTCTCTCTCTCTCTCTCTCTCTCTCTCTCTCTCTCTCTCTCTCCTCTCTCTCTCTCTCTCTCTCTCTCTCTCTCTCTCTCTCGGTGACTTCATCCCTCCCTCGCTTCCTCCCTGTGTCTCTCGTCTCCACCCTTCCTTCCTTTTCAATTCTCTCTCCTTTCATCCCTTCTTCTGAGATGACTTCCAGCTGACCGTGTGTGTGTGTGTGTGTGTGTGTGTGTGTGTGTGTGTGTGTGTGTGTGTGTGTGTGTGTGTGTGTGTGTGTGTGTGTGTGTGTGTGTGTGTGTGTGTGTGTGTGTGTGTGTGTGTGTGTGTGTGTGTGTGATAGGATGGATTGTGCATGGCCTTTGCCACTTGACACTAAGGCAGGGAAGTGATTTATTTCCCCCCAATAGTCTATGATAGTGGTTCATACACATTTTCATGTCAAGGACCCCAATTAATATGTATTTGGCCGTAGACCCCCATCTGAAAATGTTTTGTGCCAGGGACCCCCATATAACATTTGTGTTGTTAAAATCAGAGGTGGATGAAGTACTCAACCCCAGTACTTAAATAAGAGTACAGATACTCCTGGTCAAATTTACTCCACTACAAGTAAAAGTATCTCAGTCAAAATGTTACTCAAGTAACATTGAGTAAAAAAGCCATTGCTTTTAAATATACTTAAGTATTCAAAAGTACATGCTTTGAAAAATACTTAAAGTACAAGTAAAAATAGAAGTAAACAGAAGCCAGAAACACGGCTAGTGTGAGAGCAGAAGTGTGTCCAATTGCATTTTAGGGAAGAAAAAAAAAACAGCCAACCTAAAAGTACTCAGTACTTTACAGCAAGTATCAAAACAATCTAATACTCAAGTAAAGTACAGATCCTCAGAATCTGTACTTAAGTACTATACTCAAGTATATTTACTCCGTTACTCTCCACCACTCGTTAAAATGATTCAAACATATTCCACATATTCCACATTCTTCCCCCAGATTTTCTTAGCAGATCTACAAGCTCTCTCACTCTCAGATTTCGATAAACACTGAGGCTCCCCCCTGTGTGATGAAGTGTCCTTGAGCAAGGCAATGAACGCCTGAAAAAACAATACATGCTCCTTCCACAAGGTTGCATCACCGGAATCGGTTCCAACACATTTGGAACCGTGTCCGGAACCGGTTTCATCACGCTGTCAGAGCTGGTATGTGGACTTCATGTCTGATATACAATTATAATACCAGTGGTTCTCACACTTTATAATTTCAAAGACCACAATAACTCTGAGAGTGTACGGGTCCATTTGGTTAAATTTTTACACTCTCAGAGTTACAGACCCGTAAGGATCAATTTGGTTCCATTTGTACACTCTCAGAGTTAC
>NC_137623.1:43444033-43454033 GCF_963280865.1 Gymnoscopelus braueri | reverse complement strand
CACACACAGACACACAAACACACACACACACCAACACATACACACACACACACAGGTGGGTCTTGTAACTCTCATTAACAGATGTGTGTTCAGTTTTCCGCCAAGTCCTGATCTAGGAGCAATTATCCTTTGTCTATTTTTATCCTCCTCTCTCTTTCTCTCTCTCTCTCTCTCTCTCTCTCTCTCTCTCTCTCTCTCTCTCTCTCTCTCTGACACAAACACACACATTGTTGTGGTTTGATAGCATTTCAAAGCAGCATGTGGGCTCTGTCTATCATGTGGAGGATTTAATTCACATCCCACCATGTGCATGGGCTTCCAGTAATTAGCTGTATCCCACGCTCTGTGTGTGTGTGTGTGTGTGTGTGTGTGTGTGTGTGTGTGTGTGTGTGGTGTGTGTGTGTGTGTGTGTGTGTGTGTGTGTGTGTGTGTGTGTGTGTGTGTGTGTGTGTGCGTGCGTGCGTGCGTGCGTGCGTGCGTGCGTGCGTGCGTGCGTGCGTGCGTGCGTGCGTGCGTGCGTGTGTGCGCGCACACACATGTGTTTGTGTGCGTGTTGTTTATTTGTTTGAATATCTATTCCTGGAGATTGTAATGTGTTTGTGGGGGTGTGTACAACTTTTTACACACACACACACACACACACACACACACACACACACACACACACACGCACACGCTTCAAAATACCCATCTTTTTTATTATTTTCTTTTGTAAAACATCCGACCAACATGCCCATATATGGAGATCTCTGTATCTGGGGAACTCTATATATCGCTGCTGTCGGGCAGTCCAAAATATTAACTTTTCAGGAAATGAAAAAAAAAAAAAAAACATGTTTTTATAACAACATTTACTGCCTCATCAAAGTTGGTATAGTGACTTTATGTACGTAAAGGGCGTTCAATAGCGCTAAATAAAAAGTTGAACAGTTTAGATAGCTGGTTTCTGCCCGACAGACAACGATTTTTAGATCGGCCTAGGTCTTAACACTTGCGTGACTAAGCCATCAATATGACCGATTTTGAGAATTTAAAGTGGATTATCTTCTCTCATGAAGCTCTGAGAAAGTTCCCCTTTCATGACTTTTCCTAAATATTTGTTTCAAATCATCTCCGTTTTTTTGTTTTCCTGAAACGTGTTATATACCATATATACCATCCCAGCCGTTATATTTCGGCTAAATTGACCGCTCTCACCCCTCTCTCCCCCAGGGAAGAGCAGTTTACACCTCGAGACCCCCCGCAGAGCGGCCCGTAGACGAGCAGACTCTGCTGCGCAGCGAGTCTATGTTGCCATGTCTGCTTATTATAAGCGACTTTGGGCTTGTTTTTCACGTCTTTCTATTATTATTATTATTATAATTATATATATAATTACATTATAATGGTAATAATTTTCTACTCCACTACAGCTCAGAGGCAAATCTTGTACTTTTACTCCACTACAATTATTTGAAAACTTTAGTTACTAGTTACTTTGCAGATATAAATATCTTTTCATACTTGTTTAGATTAGAGCTTCATGCATGTCCTTTTGTAAATGATTTTTTATTAGGTAAATATTTATATAGAAGGTCTAACCAGGGACTGGGGTTTGCAAATTAGCCTCGGCTATAAACCCCATTCATGCCTCACTGTTTTCTCAGGGCACAACGAGGCATGCAGTAACATTTTCATAGACCTGACTGCTTATTTCTCTCGCAGAATTTGTAAACCCAATTTTCAACTTTCACTTTCATTGCAAAGCGGCGGAAAAAAGATCAGATCTACAAGCATACAGCTTGTCACGCAGCAACTGTTTTGTGCTTGTAGATCAGATATTTTGCGCAGGATTGGGCACATGTGGAAACATACCAACGTGTTCATGTGTTGCGCTGTTGTCAGCGACGTGGAAAGTGATGATAGAAGGAGACGCTTTATGCTTAGGCATAATAGGCAAATAATGTGAATAGTATTATTATGAATACTAATAATATTGGTTTGTCAAGAGATATCCATGTGTTTTGGTCAATGGAGACAGTCACGTAATTAGACAGAGGCTTCATATAGGATATATATATTTCACTCAAGAGTTTAATGTACTGCTACAGATCGAGCTGTTTTATACACTTTTTTTAAATAAAGATTTTACATACAGAATCTGCAGTTACCATTACAAGTTAGCCTATTTTATTATGTTTCTGCCTGCCTGCAACAACATATGTGAGTGAGCTCACTGACTCAGCAGAGTGCAATTGAGATGTTAATAGCTATTTAGAAGACAATGGAACCCCCCACTGTTTGGGGGAGAAGGTGTGAGCTCGTCTGGAGCACAGAGGGGAGACAGTGACCAATAGGATAGCCTGATTTGGGGATCAAAATGACCGTTTTTCAGTGTGTGGGATAATGAAACCCCAGTCATGCTAGTGTTAATTGGTTAAAAGCCAAGACAAACCTTACAGGTCCGGAACTCTGAGAGTGTACAAATGGAACCAAATGGACCCTTACAGGTCTGTAACTCTGAGAGAGTACAAATGGAACCAAATGGACCCTTACAGGTCTGTAACTCTGAGAGAGTACGAATGGAACCAAATGGACCCTTACAGGTCTGTAACTCTGAGAGAGTACACATGGAACCAAATGGACCCTTACAGGTCTGTAACTCTGAAAGAGTACACATGGAACCAAATGGAGCCTTACAGGTCTATAACTCTGAGAGTGTACAAATGGAACCAAATGGACCCTTACAGGTCCATTTGGTTCCATGTGTACACTCTCAGAGTTATCGTGGTCCTTGACATTAAAAGGTGTGATAACCACTGGTATTGTAATTGTATAGCAGACATGAAGTCCACATACCAGCTGTGGTGGAAAGTAACTAAGTACATTTACTCAAGTATTGTACTTAAGTACAATGTTGAGGTACTTTTACTTTACTGAAGTATTTACAATTGTCTATACTTTTACTTCTACTCCACTACATCTCAGAGATAAATATTGTACTTTTACTCCACAAAAAATATTTGAAAACTGTAGTTACTAGTTACTTTGCAGATATAAATTATTACATTACCGTAAGGAAGCGTCAGTGTATAAGTCATTCAAGGGGTTTTGTCATCGGCACTCATTCCACCAGCTGATCACTCAGCCCACAAGGCTGTGTGTTTCCACTCAAACTACCATAGATCTCATTCTAACAACGGACAAGGACAGAATCCTCAATAGTGGTGTTTCTACCTGTGGCATGGGGTGCTCCTTCCATTCCGACATCTCACTACTCCGACTAGTGGCTTCCGCGTGCGGTTAGGGTTAGGGTTAGGGTTAGGTATAGGGTTAGTAACCGTCGGAAAGGCGACATGTCGGAAAGCCGACATGTAACCCTGTGGCATATCTGATCATAACATGATCATCAGCACCAGAAAGAAACGTAAACCTAAGACCGGTTACCACAAATCAGTCACGATCAGAGACCTCAAAAACTATAAGAGTGAGGACTTAGATCACAGGCTAGAGGAATCTTGGCTTGATTTCAAAACCAAATTCATTCAAATTTTGGACAGTGTGGCTCCCATGAAAACCATCAGAGTCAAAACCCGCTCGGTACCATGGATGAATTCGGACATCCTTACTGCCATGAAAGTCAGAAACAAAAAGTGTTCTGAGTTTAATAAAGGTAGGATCAAACTCGCCAAATGTTTTAACAAGGGTCTCGAATCCCACGTAGCTAAACTTGAAAACGAAAAAAACAAGCCAAGAAACAAGGTTAATGGCATGCTCCTATTAGCAGAAAAAAGCTTCCTCGATGACAAAATTTAGGAAAATCAAAGCAAACCACGAGAGCTTTGGAAGCTATTCAACAACCTACTAGGCTGCAGCAAAATCCTCAACATATTCTTCACGACCATAACCTCAGATTTGGTTGAAAAACTACCCCCTCACTCTGGGTGCTATGGTGAAGAGTATGTTGACTCATTTTACGAAAAACAGGGTGTACGCAAAGATGATTTAAAACTCTCCCCTGTGAAAACAGAAGAGGTGTTTAAAAAACTGAGTGCTCTTCATCAACACAGAGCCACAGGCCTCGACAATATCCCCGCCAAATTTCTAAAAGACTCAGCCGCCTCCATTGCTCCAATCATTACCCACATAATAAACCTCTCCATCATACAGGGACGGGTCCCTAACGATTTCAAAAAAGCAAGGGTGACCCCTCTGTACAAAAAAGGAAACAAATTAGACCCTGGCAACTACCGCCCTATTTCTATTCTTAGCTCCATCTCGAAAGTCATGGAAAAAATAGTCTATGAACAGGTCGATAAGTATCTTGCCGAGAAAAATCTAATCTACAAATTCCAATCTGGTTTCAGAACAAACCACTCCACTGACACATGCCTTCTCTATTTAAACGACTCTATCAAACAAGATGTCGACAAGGGCAAATATTGCGGCATGGTCATGCTGGACCTCCAGAAGGCCTTTGACACCGTTAATCACCCAATCATGATCAATCAGCTCAAAGCAATAGGTTTTGATGATACGTCAGTGAACTGGATGAGATCCTACCTGGAAGGGAGGGAGCAAGTGGTGGAAGTAAACGGCACCCAGTCCCCCCCCCTCCCTGTGACTTGTGGTGTTCCTCAAGGAAGTATACTAGGACCTTTACTGTTCCTGATATATGTGAATGATATGTCTTCAGCCTGCGACTGCAAACTGTTCCTGTTCGCAGATGACTCGGCCCTGCTAGTCTCGGACAGGGACAGGCTGCAGGTTGAGAAAACTCTCAGCTCTGAACTCAACAAGATCTGCATCTGGCTCTCTGACAACAAACTTTCATTACACCTGGGTAAAACTGAATCCATCCTCTTTGGGTCCAGTCCTAACCTTAGCAAGGCAGAGAGTTTCACGATCAAAGTGGGTGATGATGTCATCAAAAGAAAGGATGAAATTACCTACCTGGGCTCCATCTTGGAAGCAAACCTCTCTGGTAACAAAAACGCCGAAAAAGTGATCAAAAATGTCAACCAAACAACACGCTATTTGTGGAGGATTGATCGTCTAGTCAGTAAGAATTAGCCTCGGAAACCCAGGCTTTTTTTTTTGTTACAAAAGAAAAAAAGCCTGGGGGAGCGATGCAGGAACAATGGTCTTGGACCTTGTTATCTCCTAACCAATCAGAGTGCAGAGGGGCGTCGCTCTAAATTTGGTGACGTCAGCGTGCTCCGTGCACAGGCCGAGGGGGGGAGGGGAGGCGGGGACATAGATTGGTGAAGCAATAGGAAGCCACGCACAAATCCAGGCGGCTGTGTTTGGGTCCGCCCTTCAAGACCATGGATTGAGCTCGTAGCCTCAGGCTAGTAAGAATACTCTGAAGATTCTTGCAGGGGCCCTCATTCAAGGTCATTATGATTATGCATGCACTTCATGGTATCACAACACCTCCAAGGCCTTAAAAACAAGGCTCCAAACATCCCAAAACAAACTCGTAAGGCTACTTCTTGGCCTCAATCACAAAACCCATCTAACCCCTGCTCATTTTGCTAGGATTGGATGGCTTAGGGTTGAGGACAGAGTACAGCAACTTGCTATGGGCCTGGTCTTCAAGATACACCACAACATTGGGATCCCCCTGTATTTGTCAAAATACTTCCAAAATGTTAATGAAGTCCATGATCAGAGGCAGCTCCACAAATCATGTTCAACCCAGATTTGGCTCAACTAAGGGAATGAACTCGTTCTCATGCTATTCATCAAAAATGTGGAATGCCCTACCAAAAGGAGTAAAGGAGTGTAAAACCATACTCACTTTCAAAACTGCCCTAAAGATACACCTTCAGGAGGCTGCGATTCGAAAATGGCCCCTGTCTAAGTCTTAACCTACCCCCCCCCCCCTCTTTCATTTTCTTCTTTTGTATAATTTTTTTTCTCTCTTCATACCAGTAACCTGAAAGCTGATTGTATGACATTCTGTATAGTAGTGTGTATATCTGTCTGTCTCTTATATGTCATCATGATTTGTCTCATCTTAAACAAGCCAAGTGCTTAATGAGTCTTCCAGTTTAGTAGACCTTGTATTGTGAATTTGTACTTCCATGTACTGTGATTCTCATGTCTTACTAAATAAAAGTACATCAATCAATCAATCAATCACATTATAAAACTTACATTAACCACTTTAGCCCTATTTTAAACCTAGGCTATTTGAAAATAGCAGATCTACAAGCTCACAACGCGTTGTGAGCTTGTAGATCTGCTATTTTCAAACATTTTAGTTCTTTTACTTTTGGTACTTTAAGTACATATTGATGCCAATACTTTTTTACTTGTATTCAAGTCAATTTTGAATTCCGGACTTTTACTTGTAACGGAGTACTTCTACGTTGCAGTATTAATACTTTTACTTAAGTAAAACATTTCAGTACTTTTTCCACCACTGCCACCGACCCTAGTCACAGTGTGCGTGCTGTCAGCAGTGGGTCACAGCATGTCACCAGATTATGACCCGGACGCGTAGGACAGTGAACAGATCAGAGGTATCAATTGGTTCTGGGACGATCCACAACTCTGCTCTGGCACCGTGGAGGGGGGAAAAAACAACCCGTGATTGGGTCTGTCATCCATGGGTTTCCACCACGCATCTTCTGGCAAGAGTTTGCACACAGACGGAACCATTTTAGCTGTCACTGCCACACACAACAATACAGTTCTGTCCTTTACGCTCTGTCGGTAATAGCCGATCTGCAAGCACAGCACGCATTGCCTTCGCGACACGTCCTGAGCTTGCAGATCGGCTATTGTTTTGTTTTACCTAGGTATAATGTAGAAATGCTAACTAAAGCTAACAAAGTTACAAGTGAAATGTCTCTATTCAAAATGGACTTGAGTAAAAGTACAAAAGTATAGGCATCAACATTTACCAAAATGATGTCCCATTTCACAAGTTTTCAAAAATGTACAGTATGAAGAACTTAATAGTGGTTAATGTATGTTTTGTAATAATAATCCAAATATACAAAGTAACTAGTAACTAAAGGTTTCAAATAATTGTAGTGGAGTAAAAAGTACAATATTTGCCTCTGAGATGTAGTGGAGTAGAAGTAAAAGTATTTAACATTGGAAATACTCCAGTAAAGTATAAAATGCCTCAAAAGTGTACCCAAGTGCAGTACTTGAGTACATGTACTGAGCCGTTGTGAGCTTGTAGATCGGCTATTTTCTCTCTTTTTTATTAATTGACAATTTGTCCAACGGTTGACCATATTTTATAGTATAGTTTGTTGATAAAGTTTGATGCAGTAATGGTCTTATTAGGAGTAGGAGTAATAAAGTAGTAGTATATTTTGAATTTTTCAGGTAATAAAAAGGTTTTAAAAGTCCTTAAATTGTAACTTTAGAAATGTGCAGATACCCTGTATACACTTATACTCAGTGCAGTGGTCGAAAAAGTACTCACATGTTTTACTTAAGTAAAAGTATCAATACTGCAATGTAGAAATACTCTGTTACAAGTAAAGGTCCGGAATTCAAAATGTACTTGAGTAAAAGTATAACAGTATTGGCATCAAAATGTACTTTAAGTACCAAAAGTAAAAGTACTTGTGGTAAATGGTGTAGTATCTGATGAAGTATCATCTCCTGAGTGTTTAAAATGATGAACAAAGTCTCGGTTCGAGTGTGGGTTTATAACAATGTATTTATTGTCATAGAGGCAAAACCATTCAAGGGTCAAATGAGAATAGCGCAATGTCTCTATCTAAGGTTGATGCATTTATACTCTATAGATTGTACTGTCTCCGGGGCGGGATCTTAACACCCGCCGTTCAGTGACAGAATAATCACCCAATCACGGAAGCTGACTATTTGCAGCAGCAGCAGCAGCTGCAACTTAGTATCCTGGCTCAACCTTATTCAGCCTTAAGCCTGTATCATAATCAGTACATTTGTTACTTGATTTCATTAGTTAAACATATCTTCGTTCAATTATCCACATTCAATATCTCACACACATTAAAATTAGACCAAAAGTTATTTCATTAAATCATTGCAAACCAAACTTACAGTCTTATTAAAATACAGGTTCATTTTGGAGCTTTCGTGTAAGTAAACATTTATCCACCGTAACTTATTTATATTCAACAGGTTCTAGGTTTCATATCAGAATATCATTGTATTTTCACATTAAGTTTAATTATTGTACGTTATAGTTTTAGCAGAGTTTTAACTAGAGAAAAATACTTTGAACAGGTCAAATCATAGCAACTGGTTCTGCTCCCCCCAGAGTCAGCTGCCCTCATGACTCTGGGTATTCCCTATTTACCTTTCATCCTAAAACAGTGGTCGCAGCTTCAAGGGGTATATTCCTATAGGGGCACCTGTTCATAGCAAAAGGTCTCACTGCTAACTGTGCTTCTTTTCTTACCCTATAAGGTGTAAGGCTGTGTGCCTCACAGTCTCCTTGATTTAGAATGCTATTTCTTAACCCCAGTACTTTTCCGGCTTCCTCCTTATTTTACTGAAACAATGTATTTATCTCATATTTCATATTTCCTGTAGCCTTCAGTCTTGAATACACCACATACTCATTATGCAGAATGTCCCATTTCAAGTTTTAAAATGTATACAAATCTTTTGAAAATAGCAGATCTACAAACTCACAATGTGTTGCATTGTGAGCTTGTAGATCTGCTATTTTCAAATAGCCTAATTTGTTTTAGGGCTGAAGTGGTTAATGTATGTTTTCTAATAATAATCAAAATCTACAAAGTAACTAGTAACTAAAGTCTTCAAATAATTGTGGTGGAGTAAAAGTGCAATATTTGCCTCTAGTGGAGTAGAACTAGGAGTAAAAGTAATGGAAATTGGAAATACTAAGTAAACTGCAAATACCTCAAAATTGAACATAAGTACAGTACTTTAGTACATGTACTTAGTTACTTTCCACCACTGCTTATGTATGTTGGTTTGTGAGAGAAAACAATGTTGTCAAATCATCTGGGGGGCCGCCTTCCAAAATCACAGTTTGAGAACCACTGATGTAGTGGAACCGTCAGTGACAGAGCGTGAAACATATTCTTCTGGCGCCTGTGTCCTGTTGGTTTTTAATGTTTACCAACATAAACATGGCTGACAGACGTCTTGTCTGTGTTTTGTATGTTTTTAAACCCCAGATTGACGTTTGTAGTTGATCTTGTGCCGACAGTCTGGTGTCTGTTCTGAATTAAGGTTTGGTTCCATCGTTCCAACTCTCTCTTATTTAAATGACTACTGTGATTACTGTTAAATTACTACCGCTGGGCGTTGGGCTCTGGCTTCTTTCTTTATTTCCTTTTTTTATTTTTTATTTTTTCCCCCTGCATGCAAAACGTAACCATGCCTGGTCAAGAAGACAAGGGGAAAGAGAGAGAGAGAGAGAGAGAGAGAGAGAGAGAGGGGGGGAGGGGGAGAGAGAGGGGGAGAGAGGGAGGTGGGAGAGAGAGAGAGGGGGAGAGAGAGAGAGGGAGGTGGGAGAGAGAGAGATAGGGAGGGAGAGGGAGAGAGAGAGAGAGGGAGGGAGAGGGGCAGAAGAGAGAGAGGGGCAGTGGCGTAGCGGAGGGGTAGCAAGCGACACACCGCGTGGGGGGGGGGGGGGGGGGCATTTACCGCACGGTACCCAGCACCATCTCCATTGCCGTTTGCTTATAGTTATACAACTGGACAGACTTGTGGCTTTATACATAACTTGGGGACATCCACCGGTCAGTGTTGACATGTCCACTTATTATAAGCGACTGTGGGACAGTTTTTTTCTGTCAAGTTGCTTGTAAATATTGGTGGTTTGTGGGTTGCGTTTTTTTGGGCTTCTTTCCTATGTTGTTTAAACCAGTGCTTCTCAAACATGTCATGGACCCCCAAATGAATATGTATTTGTCCGCAGAACCCCATCTTGAAATATTGTGTGCCAGAGACCCCCATACAAGATTTGTGTTGCTAAAATGTTTGAAAAAATGCCAATCTACAAGCTCACAACGCATCGCATTGCGACGCG
>NC_137623.1:43424033-43439033 GCF_963280865.1 Gymnoscopelus braueri | reverse complement strand
CAGTGTTGCCATGTCTGCTTATTATAAGCGACTTTGGGCTGATTATATATATGAAGACGTGGTGTGAGCTATATCGGCTATTTTCCATATATGTGGCCTATTAGTCGCTTGTTTGGGCTTGTTTTCATAGCCCTTCTATGAAGAGTCATTGTGAGCTTGTAGATTGGCTATTTTTCCTTTTTTTAATGTGGCATATTAGTCGCTTGTTTTGGGCTTGTTTTCATAGACCTGGCTGCGTATTTCTCGCGCAATGTGGCAACACTGTCCGCTACTGCTGTTATGAATGTGAATGTGAAGCCCGGGTCTATACTTCGTCTCATGACAGTGTTGCGCGGCGAGCAACGGTTCGGCTTTGTTCGCTGCGTGACCCCGGTCGTACAAGTACAATGAAGCATGAATCAGGCTTTTTAGAGTCAAAATCCAAAATAATAAATAGAATAGGGGAAAATAAATATCTGAATGAGTCAACATGTATTGTCAAAAATTGTACAGTGACACTGTGACAGAATGAACAGTGATCTGTGAATATAATGAGTACATGTATTGTCTATCAACAACGAGTAGCCTATATGAATGAATATACAGACAAAGCTATATATCTATACACTCAATGAATATATGAATTCATTAATGGAATAGAAACCTTAATTGATTTGTTTCCCCATTTTATATGTGCACTTAAATAAGCTGATAATTGTAATTGAATTGCATTCAATCATTAGATTATTAAATATAAATGTAAATCATGCGCAGAAATGTGGTTTTATTTAGGCTCCTAAATTAACGATGTTTAACACTCTCACCGCCAGGCCCGTAGCCTACGGGCCGATAAATCCAACTGTAAAGCGCCGATCCCGTAGCCTACGGGCTGTGGTGCTTTTTCCTTTTTTTTCGAAAAAAAAACCTTTTTTCAATTTTCTAGTACGGCACATTTCATTGTAACACCACCGGAAATGGAATTATTCAGGATCACGTTTTGCCGATCCCATAGGACTCCATTCTAAAGCGCACACTGAGACGCCATTTTCTTCGATTGTAGTTTTTCTCCTCGCTGATCACTGTTTAACCTAAACCGTTCTAACTACAACATGGATGCCCCGTTTGACACGTGGTTTGGACTGGTACACGCAGGGAGATCTCCGCGATGTTTACAAACAGTGCAGAGCTCAATCTTAAGGATTTTAACGAGGTCTATGGCAACGTGAAAAAAACAAAAAACAACAATAAAACGTTGGCACTGGTGAGTACATTATGAGATTAACCTCTGGCGGTCAATGTGTTAACAAAGACAAGATTATCTAAATACTTGACAATGAAAAGCTATTTTACAATTTACCAAAAACTGGTTTAATGCAGATGTACATTTGAGTACATCTGATATTGTACATGATTTAGATTTTAATTTAATAATTACACATTTTAATTAAATTCACTTAATGATTATCAGTTCAAGTGCATCATATATAATGAAATTGGAGTGCAAATTCGTGCTAGAATTGATTTGTGTGTGTGTGTGTGTGTGTGTGTGTGTGTATTGTAGACTGTCGACGGCATGTGGAGGGGCAAAAGCATACAAAATGTATTGCTGCTACAGATTCAGTCCCTAGAATCAACTCATTCTTCCTACCTGAACGTGATTTGAGAGTAATTCGGGCAGAAACCCTTTACACATCAGACATAGTAGAACACAACCTGCCATTAGCTGCTGCAGACCATGCCGGACCACTATTTAAGAAAATGTTTCCCGATAGTGAGATAGCCAAACAGTATGGCTGTGCCAGAACAAAGACAGCCTGCATAGTAAAAGCACTGGCCACCAATGATGATGCTTGCATTACAGAAGCAATGAAGCGGTCTCCATACAGCCTTGCTACAGATGGGAGCACAGATATGGAGGACGTAAAAATGTACCCCATTGTTGTTAGGATTTTTGATGCCAGCCTTGGTAGAGTGGTTGTGATGTTGCTCAAAATCTGCGAGTCAAGAGAGTCCACCGAGAAAGCAATATTTGAGTTGGTTGATGGTGAGCTGAAACAGAGAGGCATACCATGGGAAAACTGTGTCAGTTTTGCTGCTGATAATGCTGCAGTTATGCAAGGTTTAGGTAAAGGCGTAGCAGCTTTTTTGAAGGCCCAACAGCCAAACATCTACCTTGTTGGTTGTGCCTGCCACCTGATACACCTAGCTGCAGAGAGGGCATCCAGACAGCTTAGTATAAACATTGAAGACTTCCTCATCACTATTTATTACTACCTGGACAAAAGTAGCAAGAGAAAGTCAAATCTACGCGACATTCAGATCATGTGTGATGCAGATGTGAGGAAGATCCTCAAGATGACTTCTACAAGATGGCTGTCTCTGGGGCAGTGTTTGAACCGTCTTCTGCAACAGTGGGATCCTCTCACTGTGTTCTTTAAAAACGAGGTGGAAGCAGGAAAGAAGACAGCTCCATCTAGTCGTACCCAGAAGCTTAAAGCCACACCGTCGACCACCACCAGCATGCCATCTACAAGGCAGCCCAATGTCTCCAGCTCTAACCCACCAAATGTACCCAAGACTTCATCTGGCCCTACCCAAAAGCCTAAATCCACACCCTCCACCAGTATGCCATCTACAAAGCAGCCCAAGGTCTCCAGCTCTAACCCACCAAATGTACCCAAGCCTTCATCTGACCCTACGAAGTCTAAAGCCCCACCCTCTACCAGTGTGCCATCTACAAAGCAGCCCAAGGTCTCCAGCTCTAACCCACCAAATGTACCCAAGCCTTCATCTGACCCTACGAAGTCTAAAGCCCCACCCTCTACCAGCATGAAATCTACAAGGCAGCCTGTGCTGTCCTTCTCTATACCACCAAATCCAGAAGTTAGAGCCTCAGCACGCCCTGCTGCAGAGTTTGACCTCACTACATTCCTCTTCAAGCAAGATGTCATTGGAAAGAGAGCTGTAAAGGAAAAAGAAAATTGAAAGAGCCCAAGTGGAAGAGAAACAGGATCTGACAAAACCCCAGAAGGTACTTAAGTTTCTCACCAACCCCATGTCCAAGGTCTATTCACTCTTTCTACAAAGAGCCATACCCATTTTTGATATCAGCAACCAGATTCTCCAAAAAGAGGAGCCATGCATACAGATCCTGCTTCCAACTTTGGAGCTGCAACTGCAAAAGATACTGCTTTCATTCTGTCAGCCTGAGCATGTGATCACTATGATGGATGAAATTGGTAGAGGCATCAAACCAACACTGTACGGTAGAAGGGAACATCAGCTACCTGATGAAGAACTCTCAATTGGCCATGACACCCAGACCTTCATCCAAAGCCAGGGTAATCTAGAGCTGAAGCCATTTTTCATAGATGTGAGGAAGTATTTCTCATCTGCAGCTGACTACATGGTTTCCAAATTTCCATTTGGGGATGAGCTGCTTATGCATGCTGTTGTGGCAGACATAACCAAACGGCAATCTGTGAGATTCCACTCACTCCGGTACTTTCTCAGACGCTTTCCTTCTATTCTGCCTGGAGAGGTCAGTATGGATCAAGTGGAAGATGAGTTCAGGACATATCAAACAACCAGCTTTGAAGACAGCATCCTCACCAAGCGCACTGATGAGGCCTGGTGGGACATAGGCCTGTTGAAGAAGGGAGGCAAGGAGATCTTCTCCAACCTTTCAACAGCCATGCTTGGCATACTGGTTATTTTCCATAGTAATGTTGATTGCGAGAGGATTTTCAGTTTAGTTACAAAAAACAAGACCCTATATCAAGCCAGCCTGAGCACTGACATGTTAAGTGCCTTGGTGACAAGGAAGGTGAGCATGGCTGCAAAGGGGTCAGTCTGCCACTTGGAAGTGTTCAATGAAGCTCTGCTCAAAAAGGCCAAGTCAGCAACCTATGAGACAACAGTCAAGAGCAAGTGCCTCTGCAAGTGTTGTTGTATTGTAAAACAGTTGAGAGCATCATTGTGGAAGTTGGAAATTACCCCTCTTACCTCAACTAATTATCTTCTTCGCCAGCCTCAATCTGATACAGTTTCTGAGCCAACAGTGCTGCATCAATTTCATGCAATATAATCATTGTCTAATAATCCCATACTAATCAAGAGGCGGTGTATCCATCTCCTCCACTCTGGGGGCATCAGATGGACTGATGTGAAGAAAAAAAAAGGTTTTCCTAGGCTGAGATCCGTAAAGTCAATCTCAGTGTATTTATGTTATTGTATTTATGTAGCCTATGTTATTTTATGTTTTAGACACTAGTCTAAAACATGAAAGTGTCCAGTGTGTGAGAGTGTTTTGTGGTCTAAAGTTAAAACTACTGCTCTTTAAAAAAGGACCTTTATCTGTCTCTTTTGGGATTTTTGCTGTGATCTGTAACAAATGTCTGGTGTTACTTTGTCAACAAAATACACAGATCAAAACAACAAAGAAGGCAGACAAACAGAGTACATTGAGACATACATACATAAAAAAGACAAATGCACTGACAAACTTAGACTAGATATATATTCATCTCTGACAAAGACAGACAAGGAAAAGACAGATACTGCAGGTTTACACTTTACAGACAAACGAAAGCAAACAGAGGCAAACACACAATTATATATAACCTTGCCTACCTACACTGAAGTAAGGACGAGAATAACAGATAGACAGGCAGACAAAGGCAAATACACACACAAATGTAGAATGAGCCCAAGTGGAAAGAGCCCAAGTGGGCCCAAGTTGTATAATAAGGAAGAGTAATGTAAATTTACCAGCATTTGTATTCATTTTCTTTTGAGAGCTTAAGAATTTGCTCTTGGTGTTTTTACAGTTTGTACAAAACTCTACAATGTACAAGAGAATTTTCAGTAAAAATAATTATTCTGAAGAATATATGGTTGTATTGTTTTCTTCATAACCAATTTATATATGTTGAATAATATGATCATTGTGATGTATGTTCATTCATAAAGTCACTGGTGATAGACTGTACTTTGACAACTATGAGTGTATATGTCACAGGGAAATTGGCATTCCAGGGAAATTGACAGGGGAGCGCTTGTTTTATAGGCGCGGGGCGGTGCTGCGAGGCGGGGCTTTGATGCGAGGACGACGACCACAACAACAACATAGTAACCAGGAAGCTACGCTAGGGGAACGCTGAAAATAAAATGGATAATATGAGAGAAATACTCAAGTAAAGTACGAATACCTCAAAATTGTACTTGAGTAAATCTACTTTGTTACTTTACACCACTAATACAAGCCTCAGTGGCGCACTTCGATAATCATTGGACTCCCCACCCACTACCACTGGGAGCCTGGGTTTGACTCCCGCTTGGGACATTACTTTTTCAAACAACCGCAGACTACTTTTTTTCGCTGATAAAGTATAGTTTTGGACCATGACGGAGGCGCGCCGACTCAGCAGACCTTGCGGCCGAGGAGTCGCACCCGAGCGCCTCCAGGCGCGAGTGCCCGCGACGACCGGCCGATGGTCTGCTAGTCGACTTAAGCGCCGTCCGAGTTATGTACCGATAGGCACAGAATCGTAAATGATGTTGTGGGGACTGCGTTTGCCCCAAGTGCCACTCACTGCACTAACATAGCCCGCCAGGCCCGCCCCCTTGTGCTTCAACTGCATGGAATAAGGCTGTTCGCGTGTGCGTGTGTGTGTGTGTGTGTGTGTGTGTGTGTGTGTGTGTGTGTGTGTGTGTGTGTGCGCGCGTTTGTGCGCTTGTGCATGCCTGCGTGTGTGGTGTGGGGCTCATGTCTGGCTTGCATTGCCCTCTAGCGTTGATTCTACAGAATTGCCTGAGGGGCGGTGAAAACAAGCGTACCCCTTTCAATTTCCCTGGAATGCCAATTTCCCTGTAACATATACACTCATAGTTATTGATAGATTATATATATATCAGTATGAGCAAGTGAGGTTGTTAAAGATGTTTTGCCCCCCCCCCAAAAATAGTAATTTTTTTGGGCCCCCCCCCCAATTTTTTTTTTCTTTTTCAAATATAAAAAATATTAAATATCAAATATATCAATATCAAATATAAAAAATATTAAATAAATGAATATTTTTTCTTTTATTGGTACTCAACAGAAAATCTCAAGGTTGGCAGGTCTGTGATGGGGTTTTGGATTGTAAAACCTTTCGTGTTGAGAGTAGCAGTGCAGCAGTCATTCTAAATGGAAGTGCATGGTGTTGAGGTTAGTTCTGAAAGGACATTGGAGAGCAAGCCGTGCTCCCTTGTTCTTCACTAATTGGAGTTTGCTTAAGTCTTTCTTTGTGGCATTCGACCATATTATTTGGCAGTAATCAAGCTGAGATTGAAACACAGGACGGGAGTTAGGCTACAGCTAAGAGCTGTAGAGTCAAAAGCCGTTGGAATCAGCTGCGCAGAGGGAGATTGTGTAGCCAGTGGTGGAAAAAGTACTGACAAGTAAAAGTATCAATACCACAATGCAGTTTTCAATGAGTAAAAGTACAAAAGTATTGGCATCAAATATACTTAAAGTACCAAAAGTAAAAGTACTAAAATGATTGAAAATAGCAGTTCTAAAAGCCCACAACGTAGATCTGCTATTTTCAAATAGCCTGTGTATAAAATAGGGCTAAAGTGGTTAATGTGTGTTTTATAATATAATAATGTACATCTGCAAAGTAACTAGTAACTAAAGTTTAAAATAATTGTAGTGGACTAAAAGTACAATATTTGCCTCTGAGATGTATGAGTAGAAGTAAAAGTACTGAAAACTGGAAATACTCCAGTAAAGTAAAAAATACCTCAACATTTTACTTAAGTGCAGTACTCGAGTAAATGTACTTAGTTTCTTTACACCACTGGTGTATAGTGGAGATGGACAGGAAACAGGGAGAGACAGACGGGGAGAGACATGTGAAGTATAATTTCAAACATAAAGTTCCATATAAGTAATTTCATTGCATATTGAGATACAGAATTAGGTGAATTTGAGCTTGCAGTTAGTGGAAAATACCAAGGCAACCCCCTTCAATTCGAATCTGCTATTGATGTGTTGATCAGTCAACCCTTTAAGATCCTGGTCTTTGTCCTGGAGCAGGAGCTCCCAGCTTTAAGTGTGAACCAAAACAAGTCTCTGAGCCGAGCCTTTTGTTACCAAGCGGCTGATTACAATACTATTGTCCTTATGCAAGGTGATGGCTAAGGTGAAGGCAGCTGTTCTATCATCTCTCCAAGAAATGCAGACCCAGACTGAATTCTTGTATTATTCTGATTTCACAATAAATGCTTATTTTGTAGTAAGTACACAAGAATGAACCTTGGTGAAATGTGGTTGGAGAAGAAACCAGCTAATTGTATGTAACTTTTCTTCTTGAATCTAAGGAATAATGTCAGGCTATTTAAATCATCTCTTTTTGTCTAAATCACTCATACAAGGTGGAATACATATATGTGTGGTCTTATATTGAAGCTAATAAGATGTTAAACAATGATTTCATAATATGAGTTTGTGCAAAAGTGAAGTTTGATAATGGACATAACACAAGTTGGTACATTGTAAACACATGCAAATGTATTTCAACAGAGTGTGGGCGGGGACTCGGCCATGACCCTGCAAATATTCATGTATTCGATGTGTGATAGGCCTACAGGGATTGGGGGCTGGGTTTAAACCACCTAGCTCCTCCTTTTGTTGACAGAAGGTATACAGTATAAAATGACATGCTTGTATGTGATGCGGTGCGCTGCTAAATCGGACCCACCTGGCAGTTGCCTGTTGGGCGGAAATAAAATGATGCCTGACTGAAAACCTTGAAACCGGCTCTACTCTCTTCTTAAACCTCTTTCCAGGAAGCTGATACAGCCACTGTTGGAACCAGAAATATACCTCACATGCAGCAAAGATCGCCAGGGACCGGACTCGACCCTGCTATGCGCTGTCACACTACATTAGAGCCCATAAGTGCCCCAGTACGGTACGGTCCCACATTTCCGTCGACTGACACGGATCACTCCAATTAATTAAATGACTGTGAAACAGGAAGTGATGCCCCATAATGGTTTCCCCAGTAAGCTCCCTAGGAAAATTGTGGATATAGCGTTTCCTGATTCTGATGTCTCCCAGTTCAAAGGCGAGACGCGGTGTTCTTCTTCACCTGAACTTCACGCTCCGTGGCTCCTGCCAGTGCAGAGTGTTCCTTCCCTGCAGCCTGCAGCAGCACACACTGTGTGCACGCTGACGTTTCTTTCTCATTTAACCCATTAACCCATTTTACTTCTTTTGGCTATTCAAAAATAGCAGATATACAACGCGCTATGAGCTTGTAGATCATCAGATTTTTTTTTTAAAACTAATTTCTAACTCAAATCTTTGTTTCTGGGGATTCTACAAAAAATATTTTCTAGATCCTAACAGTTTTTTTTTTAAATCGTATGTTGCTATAATCAGTGGTTCTCAAACTGTTTCATGTCAAGGACCCCCAAAATGATATGTATTTGGCCGCGGACCCCCATCTCAACATATGTTGTTCCAGGGACCCCCCAGAAGCAAAGATTTCAGTTACAAATCTTCGCTTTAAAAATATAAATATATTCAAAGAATTGCCAAAATGTTCACGATTAAAAACAAATAGCCAAAGAAATCTAAAATGACATAGATGATGCCTTCCCGGTCTTAAAGGGTTAACTTTGTGGCAAAATGGTTTTAAAGCCTCCGCTAGCGCTAACCCTCCTAATGCCAGGCTCCCGCGTGTGGGAAAGGACACTAAAACCAACCATCTTATCCACTAATAGCCTAGAGCTAAGTACAAAAGTATTGGCATCAAAATGTGCTTTAAGTACCAAGAGTAAAAGTACTCATTGTGCAGAATGCCCCGTTTCACAAGTTCAAAATGTATACAAATCTTTTGAAAATAGCCGATCTACAAGCTCACAATGTGTCGCACCGCGACGCATTGACCCTAACCCTAACCCTGACCCTGACCCTGACCACTAACCCTAACCCAAATGGCCGAAGTGTATAATGTATATAGGGCTGAAGTGGTTAATGAATGTTTTGTAATAATATTCAAAATAAATATAATTATAGTGGAGTAAAAGTAGAATATTTGCGTCTGAGATGTAGTGCAGTAGAAGTAAAAGTACTGAAAATTGGAAATAGTACAGTAAAGTAAAAATGCCTCAAAATTGTACGTAAGTACAGTACTTGAGCAAATGTATTGAGTTACTTTCCACCACTGGCTATTAGTGGATAAATACCTAAAAATGAAAGAAAGAAAAAATGAAAAAGACCATTTCTGTACCAAAAGTAGTGAACAAACTACTATAAAAACTGGTCAAACATTGGCCAAATTGACAAATAACATAAGAGGCAAAACATGTGTAAATAGCATATGTACAAGCTCACAACGCCTAGCAAGTGAGCTTGTATTTATCTGTGGAACCGAGTCAAACTAAATGTAATGCCTCGACTCCTACAATTTCAAGTGCTTGTCAGGGTGGGGGGTCAGGCCAGTTCAAATATGATTGTTTTGGGGGGTTGTGGCCTGAAAAGGTTGAGAACCACTGGCCTAGCATTGGGTACAGATTGAAAATAACCTAATCGTTGACATTCAACCACTTGAGCCCCAGCATCCCTATTCTGAGGGTAACATTTGACAAAAAGGAGTTTTGGTGGTCCGTTTTACTAAGTATAGAGGGTTTAAGTTGTTAAACTGAAGTGATACTGATCAATTCCAAATATGATAAAAGTATGAGTGTTCTGCGGCACCCCTGGTTGAAAATGGGTGAAGTTGTCCTTTAACTCTTTGCCTGCCACGAGATTTCTTTTCATATTCTGATAAGGCTCAGCCTGCCATCGACGAGAAAGACGAGATTTTGTGTTTTCAGTGGTTTTCCACCAGTTGGTGCTGTTATCAACCGTATGAATGATGCTTTCACTGCCAGATGATGTCAGACCCGGAATTGACGTCATTTAAAAAGATAAAAACTCATTTACTTCCTGTTTATTTTCTATGGGGAAATCGCTATATCTCTGTTCCTCTCCGTTCCTCTTGCTTTACGGCAAAAACAAGCTGCATTCAAATGGCCACAGCTGTGCAATGGATTACCCTGTGCGGAATTTGTTTTCCCTCTACTACGACAACCCTGTGCGTGTGATGAGGCGATGTCAGTGAGGACAGGGGTCACAAAGAATATTCCATGATTTTCCAAAGGTACAGCAAAATCGATCTTTTTCGCTGACAGCAGTGGCACACTATTACACTATCACTCTGGCAGTCAAAGAGTTAATATAGCGTCAGAATTTTAACCATATAGGCCTACATCCGATATTTGAAAATAGCCATTTCGAAAATAGCACATCTACAAGCTCACAGCGTGTCACAATGTGACACGTTGTGAGCTTGTAGATATGCTATTTTTTAAAATTGTAATTTTTTAAAACACAAATGTGGTATGGGGGGGGGGGCGGGTCCCTGGCACAACATATTTTCAGATGGGAGTCCGCGGCTAAATACATATTACTTTGGGGGTCCTTGACATGAAATAGTTTGAGAAGCAAATGGTATGTTGGAGTGTGTGTGCAAATATTTGGGATTGGTGTATGTATCTCATCTCTCTTCAGTTCAGTGACTCTGAGTTCCTCACCTGACCCTGTGAGCCCCCCTGCCTGAAGAGAGAAGGTGCGGGGAGGGGGGGGGGTTACCAGTCTGTGAAGTTGGGATTTAAACAGCTTTCTGGCAAAGTCAAGAGCACACAATGTAAGAACCGAGAGCACACTGCTAACGCACACAGTGTGAGCAGGCTCTGCTAGAAGCACACAGTGTGAGAACAGAACAGTATGGAGCCCCATGGCTGCCCCCAGGACCTTTTCGGCAAGACCTGTGATGGTGCGAGTCTGTTTCTGAGGGCTTTCCAAAACTTTTCGTTCAGGGAGCTGATGCCCAGGAAAGCCTTAACCCATTCAATCCGGGACCGCATCTGTGAGTCATTTTAGATTTGATTCTATAACCATTATCTAGCCTACTTTGGCTATTAAAAAAATTGCAGATTTACAAGCTCATAGCGCGGCACCGAGTGCCGCGCTATGAGCTTGTAGACATGCAATTATTTGAAAAAATCTTGAACATTTTGTGCAAATCTTTGAATACTCCTATTTTTTTAAACAACATGTTTTACTCAAATCTTTGTTTCTGGGGGTGTTCCCTGGAAAAACAACAATGGGGGTCGGCGTCCCCAAAAAAAAATTTCTTTCATTGTTTCAACTTTTTCATGTCATGGACCACCCAAAATTATATGTATTTGACCCCCATCTCAAAATATGTTTTCCAGGGACCCCCAGAAGCAAAGATTTGAGTTACAAATGTTTGCTTTACAAATATATATATTCAAAATCTTAAAATGACACAAATGATGCTTTCCCGGTCTTGATAGGTTAAGAACAGTACGTGCTCATTCCCAAGTGTTGGTAAAGGGAGATGATACGAGCACACATTCACGTCATTCAGAACTTCTGTCTCACAACTTTTCCGTCAGAACTCCTGCTCCACCCCAGATGTCCTGAATGTCCCAACTAGTTTGAAAAGCACGTCCGAAACTTTTTTTTTTCTCCTTAGTTTTTTCGTAAATTAATGTCCTACTTCATTGTTAACTCTTTGATTTCCAAATCAATGGCGTAATAGTGAGCCACTGCTGCCAGCAAAAACAGCGATTGTACTGTACCTTTGAAAAATCACAGAATGTTCTCTGTGACCTCTGGCCTCACGGACATCAGCACATTACACTAGAGGGGGGGGGGGAAGTCCGGTCGCGATCCTCCATTCAAGAGCTAAAGCGTAAAGCAGGAGGAACGGAGCTCTAGCAGAGACATGGCCATTTCACTGCAGGAAAAACGACAAGAAAAATACAAAGGAAAATATAAAGCCTGTGGTTAAATAGAACAGGGAAGTAGTTGGTGGAAATATTTAGTTTATCCCATTACAAGCTTTGTAGTTGTAGTTGAAGCCAACTAAACATGGTGTGTAGCTTTGTAGATTTTGTAGCTGGGTGTAGCTTCGTATGTTCATGCCACTGGCTTCCACTGAAAATGAATGGTAGATGAGATGAGATGGCTTTGACCGAGGACGGTCGCACCTTTTATCCGCTCCTGGATTCTACCCCGCGCTCTATTCTTCAACGGCGAAAACAACACCTTCGCCTCAAAAAGATCATCACTGCCAGCAACAATCTGGTGCTGTTCTACGCTGCTATTTTGCAAGGATTAATATTCATCGAATCCCACAATGTGCAGCTTCAACGGAGAGCGAGTCCAAACGGAGATTTACCGCAAGACGCAACGACGTAACTTTTTAAAGTGTTCGGCGCGAGTAAATCGGTACAAACACGGAGAAGGACACCAAACCAGCTAGACGGCCTTACAGTAAGAAAGATTATTTGGTTGAGTTTATTGTTGTCGGGAAATGTACATCCTAATCCCGGCCCACCGACCGTGAAGAGCACGGAGACTCGCTATGATCACAACTACAATGGCCTACCAGCTGATTTCAAACGCGACGGAAGCGCCCGACAAGGTCCGGTCCACAACATGCAGACAAATAACTTTGTTTGGCAACGGCCCACCTCACCTGATAAGAACGAACCCCAGCAAAGAGCTGGAGAAACAAGGATGGATTATTTGTCCCGGTTAACATCCGTGATGGCTCCAAGACCTGCATTCTCAAGCAGACGACCACCGCATGAAGGAATGTGGCCGGTGATGAGAAAAGGGCTTCCCCAACAGCAGCGTCACCAAGAGGATTCCCTCATGCGCCACACGGGCCCAAGACAACCACAGGGTATCTCTCAGAGAAAAGCACAAGAAAACTGTGTTTTTCCCCCTGTTTCTACCATCTCCTGGCACCACCGCTTGGCGTCGACGCGGGACAATAGCTTCTGTAGCGGTCTGGGTCAAAATTTTATACCCACATGCAAAACCACTGATAATTGGCGCCATCTACAGATCCCCAGATCAAAATGCTTTTAATGACTTGATTGAGGATCATGTGGCGGGTTTAGGAAACTCTGAGACGGTACTAATTGGTGACTTTAACACCTGTGTTCTGAAGAAAGACTCAGCTACCTTTAAGTCCCTCAGAAAGTTCTGTGACCTGCACAGCTTTACCCAGCTGATAAAGCATTTTACAAGGGTAGGCATTGCTTCTCAATCAATCATAGACCTAGTGTTGACAACGGACCAATCCAGAATTTCCAAGAGTGGAGTGATTGAGTGTAGCTTAAGTGATCACAATATCATTTTCTGCACTCGGAAGATTCACAGACCTGGAGCTTATTGTCACAGGACAATCAGCTGCAGGTCTATGAAACACTACTCAAGTGATCTTCTAACAACAGCTCTTGGAAAAATGGACTGGTCCCATGTCCTAAATTGCACCTCTGTGGAGGAGTCCTGGTCCTGTTTCAAAAAAGCTTTTTTGTGTGTACTTGATAACATCGCACCCACAAAGGTGGTGAGGGTCAAAGCTAGCACAGAACCTTGGATGAAGGGTGACATTTTGAATGCCATCAAACTCAGGAACAAAAGCTACTCCGAGCTCAGGAAAAACAAAAGTGAGCAGCTACTTGAAAAGTGCAGAAATCTACGAAATGTAGTTACTAAATTGATCAGAAATGCCAAAAATAATTTCTTAAATGAGAACATAGAGGCAAACAAAAGCCACCCACAAAAACTGTGGGAGGCACTAAAACAATTAGGCTGCAACGGAAAAATTCAGACTAAATCTACAAACATTTGCATTATTTCAAGTGGCTCGCTCACTACCGACAAGCAATTAGTAGCGGACTGTTTTAACAGTTTCTTCACCACAGTTGCAACCCAGTTGGTAAGCAAACTCCCTCAGCATTCAGGTCTGTATGGCCCCGACCACATTCAAGCTCACTATGAGAAACTAGGGGCTAAAAAAGATTCCTTGTTTTTCAAACCTGTATTGACTGATGATGTGCAAAACAAACTCCTCGCCCTACAGCCAAACAAGGCCACCGGCCTTGACAACATCCCCACCAGATTCCTCAGAGACGCAGCGGTCTCCATTGCTCCCATAGTAGCCCACATTACAAACTTATCCATCAGTCAGTGTCACGTCCCACAAGAATTCAAGTTGGCAAGAGTAATCCCTCTATTTAAAAAAGGAAGCAAACTAGATCCTGGCAACTATAGGCCTGTTTCCATCCTTTGTTCCATCTCAAAGGTTATAGAGCGATCAATCCAAGAACAAATCAACAGCTACCTCAGCGAGCGTAAACTTTTGTTTGAATTCCAATCAGGCTTCAGAACATCCCACTCCACTGACACATGCCTACTATATTTGACCGACTACATCAAACGTGAGGTAGACTCGGGCAAATACTGTGGCATGGTCATGCTGGACCTCCAAAAGGCGTTTGACACTGTAAACCACGCAATTCTACTTGATAAGCTTGTGACAAATGCACATTATATTTATTATATTTATCTGCTTGATCTGTGGGTGTTATTATGTCTGATTGATATGTAACATCTGATCTAAGTTTATGCATGTTATTATATACGAGTGATATGTGACATGAGATATATGGACATTTCCTATTCACTTGAGGGGTAATGGGGCTGAGTGCTGCGGGTGATTGGAACATTGGAGCCACCCGACGTTACAAATAGAGGGTGTGGCACGGGGGGAGGGGAGATCAAACAAACAACCTGTGTACTAGTGTGAACGGGTGAGAAGAGCGGAGCTCCAAGGCGCCAGCGTTACTAGGTCAAGTTATTGTGTTAACTAAAAGTAAGCTGCAGCCAAGAAGCGAGTAATAGCGTGCCCAGCGGAAGAGGAACGTGCCGTTTCTGCCGTGGGGTTTCGAGCGCTGGATTTATGAATGAACCGCCGGTCACCGAGAGGATTTTGACGGAGCCGCGGGTGAGATAACTCCATATTGCTGTTCCGGTGGATTACAATTAGGGGTACCCCGAACGTATTATTATTTGGACCGTGTATCAGTACGTTTGCGTTT
>NC_137623.1:43341533-43414033 GCF_963280865.1 Gymnoscopelus braueri | reverse complement strand
ACGCTAACGGCTCATATTAAGTTGGTTTGGCTAATAATCATTAATCCCAACTAACGCCAACACAGTAATGGACATAAATGAAAATATTAATGTAAATATATGAAATGTATTTTTACAAGTCACATTTTTTAGACCCATTAATACTTTTACAATACTTTTAACTTGAGTGACCTAAAAGACATGCACAACCTGCGCGCGTGCGCAGGTCTAATTCGGTCTAATGCGGGTCTAATTCGGTTCTATTTGACCAATATAAATCAACTTTTTTCTTTTTTTTTGCTGTAAAAATATTTGTATCAGCGCAGGCAGGGCCCCCCCTGCTGGTGGCAGGGGGGGGCCCCCCCGCACTGCATCACTTGCTACCCCTCCGTTACGCCACTGCAGCTACCATGAGATACCAGCTACCATGATATACCAGCTAGCATGTGATACCAGCTACCACAAGATAGGCCCCCCCGCACTGCATCACTTGCTACCCCTCCGTTACGCCACTGCAGCTACCATGAGATACCTGCTACCATGAGATACCAGCTAGCTTTAGATACCAGCTAACATGAGATAAGAAAGAGCGGGAGAAAGAAAGGGATAGAACAGTGGCATGACATCAATGCATATTTCATGTCATTTTGAGTAAACAGAAAGAGAAATGTCAGATACCAATGAGAAAAGGTTTGGCATGACAAAGCATTTGACACAAGAAAACTTTTGACACGAGAACATTTGATGTGAGAAAACATTTGACATGAAAAAATAAAACATTTGTCCTTAGAAAACATCTGACACATTTGAGGCGAGAAATAATAAAGGAAACATTTCATATGAGAAATCATTTGACGAGAAAACGTTTGACGTGAAAAACAATGTTGTCGAGATGGGCTACTGCTTGCT
Source organism: Gymnoscopelus braueri (assembly GCF_963280865.1). Taxonomy (NCBI): domain Eukaryota; kingdom Metazoa; phylum Chordata; class Actinopteri; order Myctophiformes; family Myctophidae; genus Gymnoscopelus; species Gymnoscopelus braueri. The sequence continues at coordinate 43,413,145 of NC_137623.1, read as the reverse complement.
GCTGTGAATAAAAATTGGAGCATTTAAAATTGAGTTGCGAGCCCCCCTCGTGTTTGTGGTGGTGGGCTGCACATGACGGCCTCATGTCTACTCCTCTCATGAAGAACCTGTAGTTCACAGTGGGGTGATGCCTACATTTCCCACGCTACATCTGGATGTGAGTTTTGTATGTTTGTAGGAAGTCATTTGGCGTTGTTGGACCGTTGAGATGAAAGGCACCGCAAGACGAATGCCTGTCACATCCAATCACATCACAGTAGCAAGGAACCATGGGAAATGTGTCCGTCTGTGTGTTAATTTGCCGTCTGTCTGCAACCAATCAAGTTGTCACAAACAACAACACATCATCAACAGATACACACGGCATACGCGCGCGCGTGTGTGTGTGTGTGTGTGTGTTTGTGTGTGTCTTGCACATGTGTGAGAGCACATGCTTGTGTGTTTATTCGTGTATGTTTAATCCTAATCTTGTGTGTGTGTGTGTGTGTGTGTGTGTGTGTGTGTGTGTGTGTGTGTGTGTGTGTGTGTGTGTGTGTGTGTGTGTGTGTGCGCACGCGCAGGTGAAACACAACGGGTTGATACAGGAGATGACACACCCGACAGCCGGACCAATCAGTGTACCAGGTCAGACACACACGCACTGACATTTTGCACCTTAATCCCATGTACAACACGCTGACTTTTGTCTTTTTTGTGTTTTTCTCGCCCCTTAACTAACGTCCATAGCATATCATGTGCAGTATACATCTGCTGCTATGCTCACGCACCTTTATATCTCATCTCAGGTACTATTTGTAAATAAGGCACTTAAGGCGGTGGAAGCAAAGGTACTCCTCTAACAGAGGGCAATAAAAAATAAACTCGACAGAAGTAACACAGGGAGCAATACAGGTACAAACACTCAACCTCACGGCAACGTGGCATCAATGTTATAATCGGGCACTGAGCCAACACAGGTAGTCCAGTAATATACAAAAGTCATTGGCACATCAGCACGCAGCTGGGCACACCGGTGGGTTCAGTCTCTCTGAACGACAACACAGAGGAGGGGAGCTAGCCAAAGGTGGAAAGAAGGGGGCGGGGCTGAGGACAGGGTCAGACTGTGACAGATCATTTGTTTGCTTTCTTTGATAGATCTCTCTTCCCCCTTGCCCCCCCCCCCTTCATCTTCTTCCCTTTCTTTTTTTCTATGGAAATAACAAAACGATTGCACAAAAACTAATTTCACCCACTTTTTTACTTCTGTAAATCTGTGATTTGTTCTGTTCTGATTCGTTCGGTTGTTAAGCCGTGACATTGCGCCCTGTCAGAATAACTTCTGGGTCCAAGTGTGTATTTTGCCAATATGCGCAGTGCTGTGTCCCTCGCTGTTTTAACAGATCTGAGACTAAAATAACGACTAAAGTGTCATTCTACCGCTTCCCTGGCAACGACAAATAGAAGAGGAAATCGTTATTTTATATATATATATCTATGTATAAATATATATATATATATATATATATATATATATATATATATATATATATATATATATATATATATAAATACTTATAAAAATAAATATTATAATGTTAATAATAATAATAAATAAATATAAATATAAATATATATATTAGCCTACTTTTCACTATCTATGATATTAGCATTAAGACCCTTATTACCCTCAATGGTTCATTTCTGAAAAAGGAGGTTGTAAAAATATTTACGGGTTCCAACATGTTTGTTTACAATGAAGAGTGGACGGCGCTGGGGCTTTTTGGACCCGGAAGTGACGTCGGACTACACAATGACGTCAGACTTAAAAAAAGAATAAAAATCCAAACCAAATCTTGTTTGAAAAATTAAACCTGCCTAACAATGATGTCACTGGTAGGCGGGTTTTCCAAACTGTAGACAGCCCTCTGAGACAAAGAAAAAAATTGTACCATTTTATGATGAGCATTAGTGAAGACCAATCATATGAAGATAGGTTGAAAATGGGTGAAGTTGTCCTTTAAAGAGGAGGGCAACTTTTTGGGACTGCAAGTTCCAAATTGGAATTGGCTGAAATAGTGACTTCAAAACGGTCTGTATAGAAACCAATGGGCGACGTCACGGCTCCTTTCGTCCATATTTATTAGGACTCTCTATGGTATTACTGCAGAAAGACATTGTTTCAAAATGTCTGATTCACACGGGTCAACATCCACAAGGCAGCCGGACCTGATGGGATTCCAGGCCGGGTCCTTAAGACATGTGCAGACCAGCTGGCGGGTGTCTTCGCTGACATCTTTAACCTCTCCCTCTCCCTGGCTGTGGTCCCTGCAGGGTTCAAAATGTCAACCATTGTGCCCATTCCCAAAAAGGCCAAAGTGACATGCCTGAACGACTGGAGACCTGTTGCTCTCACCCCGATCGTCAGCAAGTGTTTCGAGAAACTGGTGAGGGAATACATCAGCTCCACGCTACCTGCCTCGCTGGATCCGTGGCAGTATGCATACCGCAAAAACAGATCCACCGACGACGCTATTGCCATGGCTCTCCACACCGTCCTCTCGCACATGGACAACAAGCTGCTGAAGGACAAATATGTACGTATGCTGTTCGTGGACTACAGCTCAGCATTCAACACCATTGTCCCAGCAATACTTGACAAAAAGCTCAGACACCTAGGGCTACACCCAAGCATGTGCGACTGGATACAGGACTTCTTGTCCAACCGACATCAGGTGGTGAGAATGGGCAGCATCACATCCGACCCCCTGACCCTCAACACCGGAGCACCCCAGGGATGCGTGCTGAGCCCTCTCCTCTACTCCCTGTACACGTATGACTGCATAGCCACACATGTCTCCAACACCATCATAAAGTACGCGGACGACACGACAGTGATAGGCCGAATCGTCAACAACGACGAGTCTGACTACAGAGAGGAGATCAAATCACTGGCACACTGGTGCCGTGAGAACAACCTCTCTCTCAACGTCGACAAGACCAAAGAACTGATCGTGGACTTCAGGAGGCCGCGGAGAGACCATGCGCCCATCCTCATCGACGGTGCTGCAGTGGAAAGGGTCAGCGAGTTCAAGTTCCTCGGAGTACACATCGAGGAGGACCTCAAATGGGAGACGCACTCCACACACGTGAGGAAAAAGGCTCAGCAGCGACTGTACTGGCTCCGCCGCCTGAAGAAGCTCGGAGTAGGACGTCGCATCCTCAGGCTGTACTACAACAGTTCTGTTGAAGGCATCCTAACAGGCTGTGTCACGGCCTGGTACGGGAACTGCACTGCCCGAGAAAAGGTCAGCCTACAACGAGTAGTGCGATCGGCAGAGCGGATAATGGGAATCGAGCTCCCAGCGCTCCAGGAACTGTACAAAAAGCGGTGCGTGGTCAAAGCCAAGCGCATCATCAAGGACAAGCACCACCCAAGTCACAGACTGTTCAACCCCCTACAACGACCGCGACCGGGCAAGGGGCTCTACCGCAGTATCAAGAGTTCCACCACCAGATTTTGGTGTAGTTTCAATCCAGCCGCTGTCAGAATGCTGAATGGGGCATAAGCCTGGATGAGTTCAGCAGCCTGACAGCAGGCGGCGCAGACTTTTCTGGCTCTTCCTGAACACACCTGTGGATTATACCAGGGACAATTACTTGGACTTTAGCCCCCCCTCGGACACACCTGTGGACTACACCAGGTACAAATGACTTTTGTTGCACTCCCTCATGGAGCTACATGCGGATTATACTAGGGTCAGTCCACTCTAGGTGGACACGCACTGACCTTTTGCACCTTAATCCCTTGTATAACGCACTGACTTTTTTTGGGTCTTTTTATTGTGCTCCTTTTCCTCTAAGCACCTTAACGTCCTTTGTCTATCATGCACAGTATAAGTATAACATGCACAGTATACAATACATTGCTGCTATGCTCAGGCACCTTAGTTTAGTTTTTTAGTTTTTTTATTATCTCAGGTAATTTGTAAATATGTAGATAACTTGTCTGGCCTTCTGTTGCTCTCTTGTTTTTGATCTCCTTCCCACCTGCCCCCCACCCTCTTCTTCTCCCCCCCCCCCCCCCTCTTCTTTCTATGGAAACTAACGTTGCGATGGGAACGATGTACAAAAAAGAATTTCACCCACTTTTTTACCTTGTAAACCTGTGATGTGACAATAAAACTGATTCTGATTCTGATTCTGATTCTGATTCTGTGGCTCAGTTTGGATTAATGTAATAATTTTTTTTTTACAACATCCACCATTAGGAAGCTTTTGCAACTTCCTTGTTTGTGCAGACATATAAATGTCTCAATGGAAGAGGAGAGAGCGAGACAGACAGACAGACAGACAGACAGACAGGCAGAAAGGCAGGCAGGCAGGCAGGCAGGCAGACAGACAGACAGACAGACAGACAGACAGACAGACAGACAGACAGACAGACAGATAATGATGGAGGCATGTTCCTGCAAGTGGATTGGTTGGCAGAAGACTAGATAGCTTCCATCTGATGTCTACACTGTGTGTGTGTGTGTGTGTGTGTGTGTGTGTGTGTGTGTGTGTGTGTGTGTGTGTGTGCGTGTGCGTGTGCGCACGTGCGTGCATGTTGTTCTGTGTAATTCAAGGGGAAAATGAGTTGCTAATCATGTAAAAATAGAATCATTGTCTGTGTGCGCACACACACACACACACACACAGAGAGAGAGAGAACACTGCTCAAACACAAACGTGAATTCACACACATTTATTTTCTCTCTCTCTCTCGCTCTAGAGTCACACACACACACACACACACACACACACACACACACACACACACACACACACACACACTGTCTTGTCATGGTTCAGTAAAAGTTGCTGATTGTGTTTCCTAAACGTACGTGTGTTTACACACACGTACGCATGCGCACGCACGCACACGCACACGCACACGCACACGCACACACACACACACACACACACACACACACACACACACACACACACACAGAGAGAGAGAGAGTAGTCTGCTTACTACTTAACCTCAACATTGTATTTAAGTCAAGTCAAGTCAAGTCAATTTTATTTATAAAGCACGCTTAAAAACAACCAGGTTGACCAAAGTGCTGTACAGCATAATAAAAAACAACATAAAAATAAACGAAAAATAAAACATCATTGCAAAAACATTTCAAAAACAGCAAAAGTTAAAACAATGACAGACCACAAGATAAGAGCATGGCTGGATGGAGAAAAATCTAGGGTGGATCAAAAGCTAGGGAGAAGAGGTGTGTTTTGAGTCGGGATTTGAAAGTGTCCAGGGAGGGGGCGAACCTAACAGTGGATGGAAGGCTGTTCCACAAATTTGGGCCAGCCACGGAAAAGGCTCGGTCGCCTTTTTGCCTCAACCGGGCGTTCGGAACCTTGAGAAGCCCCTGGTCAGAGGATCTCAATGGCCGGGTGCTGTCCGGGGGGCCCAGCAGTTCAGCGATGTAGGGTGGTGCTAGTCCATTTAGTGCTTTAAAAACAAATAAAAGGATTTTAAAATCTATTCTAAATCTGACTGGCAGCCAGTGGAGGGAGACCAGTACAGGGTTGATATGGTCCCGCCTACGAGTGCCAGTCAGCAGTCTGGCTGCAGCATTTTGTACAAGCTGGAGGCGGGAAAGGGAAGAATTTGCAACCCCTGTGTACAGAGAGTTGTAGTACAGTCATTGCCTATTGACTTTGTCGTTTTTTTTCTGGCATCTCATGCGTGTCACGCAGGACATGTGTTATTTCCACTTATTTCCACTCTGTGCCACTAGGGGCAGCAGCGGTCTACTGCCTGTCTGTCCGTCCACACTGCCTAGAGCTGCCTACAGTTACTGTATCCTCTCATAGGCCTACTTTACTTTACACTTTTGTATTATGTTTTGACACTTGCTTTGGAAAATGTAAACGTATTTTTTCTCATGCCATAGCTCATTTGAATTGACAAATTGTTTGTTTGTTTATTTCTGTGGTGGTGTTTCAGTGGCACTGATGAATAAAATAATTAAGCATTTTGAAATAGCCTAATGTTGCTATATTAAATAATTAAAATATATATTTAACTCTTAACTTCCTAGAAAGACAGAGAGATATCATGTCTGTTGCATACAGTACACATGTGACATTTATTACCTCGCGCTCCTGCATTAATAAATAAATAAAATAAAGTAACGGGCGTCAACGCTCCTATCTGCCCCTTTTAACCGTTATTTCGTTATTTCTATTAACCGGTTATTCTATGAAATATATTTATAAGATTTTCCATATTGCTGTCAAGTTTAGTTTAGTTTTATGATCACATTGTTATAATATAGAAACAATACATGACGAGGCACAAAGCTCTGTGCGGCTTTCATCATAAAGTTTAAAAATAAAAACTACGACATTAAACAAATATATTTAGCTCATCATCAGCTATATATTCTCAGTTATCTTGGCATATGCTTAAATTTTTTATAAGATGATTGGATCATCTGTGACAGCACGTTTAATAAACGTCGCATTTTCATTTTGCGCTGATGTCTCGTTAAACCCATGGTGCTGTATTATCCAACTCTCTCTCTCTCTCTCTCTCTCTCTCTCTCTCTCTCTCTCTCTCTCTCTCTCTCTCTCTCTCTACGGTTAGTGACGGTTTAAAATGCTCATGTTTATTGCATGGTCTTCTTTCTGTATCATCTCTTTGACTTGCTTATTCACCATTTCAGATCTATCGGTCCAATAGCTGCTCGCTTAAACGTGTGCCTCGCAACCTGAAGGTTGCCAGCTCAAGGCTCACTTCAGGCAGACTTCATTTGAAGCGCAATGCAAACAACATGACTATCAATGAATTCATTTGCAAATGATAACATGAAATGCTTAATTGAGAGTATGTTTTTTCAATGTATGATATACTTCATTCTGAAAATAGCCGATCTACAATCTCAAAACATTTCAGATAGCAACGTGTTTCTGAGCTTGTAGATCGGCTCCTTTCACTGGTTTCGGTTCCGAGGAGACATACAATTTCTCTATTGGTAAATCTCTCTAAATACGAAATACCCAGCCATGTAGCAGGGATTGTTGAAGCTGAACATGGTCCATTTTTTTTTACATTAATAATTTGCGTCCTTTGAGTCATTATGTCAACTCCAATGCATACTGAACGGGGATAAATTAAACACTGCCTTAATATATTGGCAGTGTTTTGTATTTTCTTTATAATTAAGTTAAAATTCAAGTACAACTAATTAAGTCAAAATTAAAACATATTGAAGTTGGGACAACTGAACCTTTTTTCAAAATTCAAATAAATCAAACTTTGATGTTTTATTTGTATATTCGTTTCGAACACCATTAGTAAAAAGTCCCTATAAAAATAATGTTTAAGTTTTCCCAACGTAAATGTGTGTCAGTTTGACTCTTGACCCTTCAGTTCTCACACTACAGACAGACAGACAGCCAGACAGACAGAGTAAAATACAATGGCCTGCCCGACTGCATGTGAGTGGGGGGTTGGGAATGTCCATGAACTCTTCCAGTCATGAACTTCCAAATAAGCCAAGTCCCTACCCCCCCCCACACACACACACACACACACACACACACACACACACACACACACACACACACACACACACACACACACACACACACACACACACACACACACACACATCTCTTCGCCTCTTCCTCAGCTTTTTGTACTCAAGGCTCACTTCAGGCAGACTTCATTTGAAGCGCAATGCAAACAACATGACTATCAATGAATTCATTTGCAAATGATAACATGAAATGCTTAATTGAGAGTATGTTTTTTCAATGTATGATATACTTCATTCTGAAAATAGCCGATCTACAATCTCAAAACATTTCAGATAGCAACGTGTTTCTGAGCTTGTAGATCGGCTCCTTTCACTGGTTTCGGTTCCGAGGAGACATACAATTTCTCTATTGGTAAATCTCTCTAAATACGAAATACCCAGCCATGTAGCAGGGATTGTTGAAGCTGAACATGGTCCATTTTTTTTTACATTAATAATTTGCGTCCTTTGAGTCATTATGTCAACTCCAATGCATACTGAACGGGGATAAATTAAACACTGCCTTAATATATTGGCAGTGTTTTGTATTTTCTTTATAATTAAGTTAAAATTCAAGTACAACTAATTAAGTCAAAATTAAAACATATTGAAGTTGGGACAACTGAACCTTTTTTCAAAATTCAAATAAATCAAACTTTGATGTTTTATTTGTATATTCGTTTCGAACACCATTAGTAAAAAGTCCCTATAAAAATAATGTTTAAGTTTTCCCAACGTAAATGTGTGTCAGTTTGACTCTTGACCCTTCAGTTCTCACACTACAGACAGACAGACAGCCAGACAGACAGAGTAAAATACAATGGCCTGCCCGACTGCATGTGAGTGGGGGGTTGGGAATGTCCATGAACTCTTCCAGTCATGAACTTCCAAATAAGCCAAGTCCCTACCCCCACACACACACACACACACACACACACACACACACACACATTATTCATTATATTTAGTTCATTATTAAACCAGTGTTCAGTCAGTATAATAATTACTAGGCCTACGATATCAATATCTTTGAATATATCTCGTTTTCAATTATATTATATGTGCACTCAGCACGGTAAGGTGTTGTTTTGCCCTTATATGTAAAATACGTGTAGGCCACTAATGAGCGTCCATTATTATAAGACATTAACAAAAGAGTAGCGTACAGACACTTGATTAATGAATTTGCCATGCAAATGTAGTCCTTTCATACTTAAATATGAGTCAATGTACACTGCATAGTTTGCATTCCATTCTAAAGTACCCTACAGTAACTTATTGTAGCCTCTGACATTAACAAAAGAGTACAGACACTTGTCTTGAACCGATGACGCTATAGCTCCACCTTCACCTCCAGCTTTTACAGCTTTGCTCCTACCTACCACCTTCAGCAACAAGTGGACATGGAGTAAATGTACTTAGTTACTTTCCGCTTAGTTACTTTCACGTGCATATAAATGAGCCATGCGGTCTGATAAGAATGAAAACAAACACCTCGCTGTTGGCCATGGGTCACATGACGGTCGTCTGTTACGACGGTCATGGATGAACTTCACCCTGGTGTTGTACATCTACATAAACGTTCCTATTTCTAATATAAAGTGCTGACCCCATGGGCACGGATGTTACAATTCTATTCGGGTAACCCATAAGTACCCATATTTTCCGTATTGTCCAATAAAAAAAATTTCTCCGTATTTTCTCCATGCTTTCAACTACGCGACCCTATCGGTTGGGAGGAGTATTGCACTCTGATACATTATAACTCTATGAGAAAATGGCCACCGATCGGATTAAAATGCTTTTTATTGAACAATACGGAAGATACAGGTACTTATACCCACTCGAAGTGAATTGTAACATCCATGGCCATGAGTTAAGCACTTTATATTTGAAATCTGAACGTTTATGTAGATGTACGGGTTGTAAATAGGCCAACCTAGGCCAGAGTAGCCAAAGTAGTGAAAATAGCCTTTCTTTGAGCGCACTGCTTTTGTGATCGCATCGCACAGAGGCTGCTGTACACACTCTACAGACACAAGCACGCAGATATTTAGCTATTTTATGGATAGATATATTAGATGTCATTAAATTATTTACTGCAATATTTCACCCGCGGTTTATCCGATATTAATTAATAATTATATTTGATTGACCCAAATCCAACCTAAACTGCGGTTAACACTGCGGTTAACACACACACACACACACACACACACACACACACACACACACACACACACACACACACACAGTGTATTTGATTGCATACTTTATTAACAGTTGTCGAAGAACGAGAGAGAGAGAGAGAGAGAGAGAGAGAGAGAGAGAGAGAGAGAGAGAGAGAGAGAGAGAGAGAGAGAGAGAGAGAGACCATTGGTTCTCAAAGTGGGGTCCGGGGACCCCCAGGGGTGTAACTCTGAGAGTGTACAACATTTGTACACTCTCAGAGTTACATTAACATTGATTTAACGATATAAATTCAAAAATAGCAATTACACTTCTTCACAGCATGGGATTCGAACGCGGGCCCTAAAATCAGTAATCGTCAGCTTCCACCACTACACTGTCTGCGCATTTTCAAAAAAGTAGAAACAAGTAAGATAAATACTACACAGCAAATGATGCAAGAAAAAAAAAAAAAGCCAATCTACAAGTAGGTCTACACGACGTGTATAGTAGTATATAATAGTATATTATATTAATTATAATTATAATTATAATCACACACACACGCCAGGCAATGTGAGCTTGTAGATCTGCTATTTTTTTATGACTCCCAGGTCAGGACTCAGATCTCATCTGTCTGTCTGTCTGAAACAAAAAAAAAGTGACTCCAAAGCGCCACCTCGTGGTAGTATTTGGAACTACATTTACTGCACGAGTGAGTGAGGCAAATGAGGAGTGTGATGTCAACATGACAAACGACAAAGTCAATAGGCACCGACTGTAATCCAGCCGGGACGTGACAAGGGCATGGATCACTTTCTCTAGGTCGTGGGCTGATAGGAAGGATTTTATTTTTGCTATTTGCCTAATTTGCAAGAAGCTTCCCTTAACCACAGAATTTATTTGTTTGTCAAATTTTAGGGCAGAGTCAAATAAAAGGTTTTTTATGTGTGTTTTTATGAAGGGGGATAAAGATGCGATGGAAGCGGAGATCTCTGCGGTTTTGTCTGGGGGGCAGAAGAGTGCAATTTCAGTTTTATCGTCATTTAGCTTGAGAAAATTAGTGGCCATCCAGGACTTGATTTCGGCGAGACAATCAAACAGGGGTTTCAGGGAATGGATTCTGTCAGGCTTTAATGGGAGGTACAACTGGGTATCGTCTGCATAAAGATGGAAAGAGATGCCATGTTTACGGATAATGGAGCCTAGGGGAAGTATGTAGAGTGAAAAAAGGATGGGCCCAAGAATTGATCCCTGGGGGACCCCGCAGGTGAGGGGGGCAGGAGAGGATGAGACGGAACCGGTCTCGACTGAGAAAGATCTGTCATGGAGGTAGGACTTAAACCACTTTAACACTGTACCCTGGATGCCAACCTCATGGTTGAGTCGAGAGGTGAGAATATTATGGTCCACTGTATCAAACGCAGCGCTGAGGTCGAGCAGCACCAGAACTGCACAGTCACCTGAGTCCACAGTCATAAATAGGTCGTTTGCTACTTTTAACAGTGCGGACTCCGTGCTGTGCCGTGCTCTGAACCCAGACTGAAGCACTTCAAGGGAACTATTTTCATTGAGGAAGGATTGTAGTTGGCCGAATACAACCTTTTCCAGGATCTTTGATATGAAGGGTAGCTTTGATATAGGTCTATAATGTGAGAGAATAGTGGGGTCAAGGTTGGGTTTTTTAATAAGGGGCTGGACCACAGCATGTTTAAAATATAGGGGGACGTAACCTGAGCTGAGACAGCCATTTATAATTGATAGGACGCTAGGACCCAACATGTCAAAGGCCTCTTTGAGCAGCCGTGAGGGGACAATATCAAGGGAACAGGTTGTGGGTTTCATGTGTGAGACTATGTCCAGCAGACAAGGGAGGGACACAGGCTCGAACTGGCAAAAAGTAGCACTAGGCACATGAGGTATGAGATGGCTGCTTGTGGATGGTGAAATACATGTTCTAATATCAGTTACCTTTTTAACAAAAAATTAGAGAAAGTCTTCACACGTGATCAGGGGCACCTCCGGTGTGTTAGTGGTTGGAGGGTTTAGAACTGAGTTTATGGTGTCAAAAAGGACTTTTGGTCTATGGCAGTTCTTGGTGATGAGGTTTGAGAAATATTTTACTCTTTCAGTTTCAACAATGGCTTGGTATCTAATTAAGCTATCTCTCAGAATTTCATAGAAAACTTGTAGCCGGTCCGTTTTCCATTTACGCTCTGCCTTTCTGCAGTCTTGTCGTGCGGCTCTCGTGGCATCATTAAGCCAGGGCACAGTTTTGGGTTTGGGCCGCCTGGATTTTTGGGGGGCAACATCATCCAGGATGTCCAAACAGGTACAATTGAATAAGGTGACCAGTTCGTCGATACTCAGGTGGGGGGGTGGGGCCTCGATAATACAGCAATTTGGGGCAGCGGAGTATGAAATTGAAAAATTTGTGGTGGACACACTGTTTATTTGTTGGGAAAAACGGCCAGGTAGAAGGGGTTTTGGTGCTTGACGGGGTAGAGTGGCATTAAACACAATGGGGTTGTGGTTCGATAAACAGAACACGTGTATGGCCATGCTTGTGTGTGGGACCATTAACATTTTGGACAAAGTTAAAAGAGTCAATTAGGTTTTCGAAATCTCTCACTAGGGGTGCGGATGGACAATCAACACGAATGTTGAAATCTCCCTGAATTAGAATTTTGTCCCATTTTAGCACAATAGAGGACAGAAAGTCAGAAAACTCTTGGATGAAGTTGCAGGATTTTGGTGGTCGATACACTATGGCAAAAAGCACTGGGAAGGACGGGTCAACTTCAAACAATTGAAGTTCAAAACTAGAGTGGGGGAGGGGGGTCAGAGGACGGCAGTGGAAATAGTTCTTAAATATGCAGGCCAGGCCTCCGCCACGGCCTGTAGTCCTAGGGGAACTGAGAAAGTTACAGTCAATAGGGGAAAGTTTGATGAGGGAACTTAACTCACCGGCCTCAAGCCAGGTCTCAGTGAGAAATAAAAAGTCCAGTCCACGGGATGTGAAAAAGTGATTGAGAATGTCTGGCTTAGTTCGCACTGATCTAGCATTTAGCAATGCCATTTTGATGGAGTTGGGGCCATTTTGTACAGGGGATGCACGCTGCAGGTGTCTAATATTGCGAGTGTCCACTCCACGGGGTTGCTTCCGGGTGTGAGCTGAGGATGACTTACGTGGACGGTGGGTTTCCCAAATTGGGATGGGGAAGGTGGTATTATTTTTTAAGTTACTGGCAATATAGCTGGTAGAACCTTTAAAAGGGGCTGGGGAGTGCAGAGCAGCCATTGGCCAGCAGGTTGTGGTGGGAAACAGAAACGTGTGTGTTTCAGTTCTAGAAAAAATGTGTGATTGGTGTAATTCAACCTCCGACCAGGGAGGGCAGCAGGTGCTAGTCACTCTAGAGTGAGGACAGTGGATGTCAGTGGACAGGGGAGGGGGGAGAGGAGAACGACAGGGGGGATGTGACGTTGAGCGTCACTTCCCTCCAGGAAGTGGAAGTGAGGGAGACTCTACCTTCGTTAAATTATATTGTGCAGCGTGCAGGATGTTTTGGGCTAACGTGCGACTACCCAATGGGCTGGGATGGAGACCATCACGGGAAAAAGGGGGGGAGCGATTCCAAAACAGGTTGAAATTGTCAATGTAAGTACAGTACTTGATAACATGTACTTAGTCAAAGTTGTATTTTCTGTCTGTATTTGCATGTACTGTATCAAGTGAGCACAGAGTTCACATAGAGTTGCAGTTGCACGGTGCGTGCAACAGCGATAGCGCACATCAGACATAGGGCTCGAGGCTCGAGCCCTATGTTTTGCAGACCGGTGTATTTGGCTTTTTGGGGGCGACCAGGGCTAGACTCAGCATGGAGGTTTGGACCTGTGCAGGACTCTACTGTCCATTCATCTGTCTGTCTGTCTGTCTGTCTGTCTGTCTGTCTGTCTGTCTGTCTGTCTGTCTGTCTGTCTGTCTGTCTGTCTGTCTGTCTGTCTGTCTGTCTGTCTGTCTGTCTGTCTGTCCATCCCTCTTTCTGTATGTCCAGAATCTTCTCTGATGTTTTAACTCCTTCTACAAATCAGAAAGAATGTGAGATGTCCTGACTGTTTCACCCTGCTCTGCTCTGCGTGAGTGCAGTGCGTGCGTTGGAGGAACCAGTGGGATTCATTAAAAGAGAACAAAGAAGAAGAGAACATTTCAAAGAGATGACGACCTTTGACCTCTTCGTTGATATTCCTCTTCTCTGTCCTCACTCTTCTTCTTCTCTTCCTCCTCTCCATCCATCGCTCCCTTCTCATCCTCATGTTTAATCTCTCTCTCTCTCTCTCTCTCTCTCTCTCTCTCTCTCTCTCTCTCTCTCTCTCTCTCTCTCTCTCTAGTCAGACAGACAGACAAGACACATCTCGTCTCTTCCTGCATAATTGTATCCATTCGATATAGTCATGTTGTATATATGTAACTCTGTGTCCGTCCATCTGTCCGTCCACTCACCCTGTGCAATCTGTCACAGTAAAAATAAATATACTAGTTATGTCTTGTATGTACTGTCAATAACCAGTAATACGTGCATATAGTAGGAATGTAGCCTGGTTCCAGACAAATATGCCATTGCAAAAAAATGGTCTGGTCCCTCTCAATAGAGATTTTTTTCTCTCCCTCCGATGTTGTGAGGGACCAATCAGAGCCCAGTATGTAAATATGGGGGCGGGTTTATCACCGAAGGCATTTTTTTAAATTTGCCCCTTGGAAATGCAGGTTCCACACAGAGATTCCAGACTAATATCTACACAGTGATATTAGTCTGGCCATGCCAGGCTAGTAGGAATGTACGCATAAGTAACAGTCAAGTTAATCAAGCATTAGCCTACATACCATCTGAGGTCATGGTAAAAAAAAAAAAAGAACATCAAATAAAATAAAGCAAAATGTAAGGATCCTGAGCAGCAGCTCAACATGTTACTTGGACAACGTACATAGACGAGTATGACAAGTGAATTTTATCTATTACTGCTGGTAAAGATACTGTGAGAGGTTTACCATAGCTGCCTTTCTACCTTTGATCTAGATCTATCTATATAGCAATCTATCTATATATCTATCTAGGAGGGAGAGATAGAGAAAGAAAGAGGGAGAGAGAGAGAGAGGGATGGAGGGAGTGAAAGCATGCATAAAAGAGAAGATAATGGGCGGGCAGGGGGGGAGAGACATGCGATAATAGAGGATGTGGTTAGAAGCATCACTCTATTTATCCTTAGAGAAACACGCAATATTTCTCGCCAAAGGGAAACCGCAAACGTTCATGTTTTCTCCTCTTTCTTTCTCTCTCTCTCTCTCTCTCTCTCTCTCTCTCTCTCTCTCTCTCTCTATCTCTCTCTCTCTCTCTGTCTGATCTCCCATTTCTTGGTTTGGACCATTGTGTTCATGGAAACCGCACAACTGTGTGTGTGTGTGTGTGTGTGTGTGTGTGTGTGTGTGTGTGTGTGTGTGTGTGTGTGTGTGTGTGTGTGCGTGCGTGCGTGCGTGCGTGCGTGCGTGCGTGCGTGCGTGCGTGCGTGCGTGCGTGCGTGCGTGCGTGCGTGCGTGCGTGCGTGCGTGCGTGCGTGCGTGCGTGCGTGTCCATCTGTCTCTCATTTTCAGATACTTGCTCATCAATCTCAGGCTCTCATCAAACTGTGCGTATATTTGATCGCATGTGTGTGTGTGTGTGTGTGTGTGTGTGTGTGTGTGTGTGTGTGTGTGTGTGTGTGTG
Source organism: Gymnoscopelus braueri (assembly GCF_963280865.1). Lineage (NCBI taxonomy): Eukaryota > Metazoa > Chordata > Actinopteri > Myctophiformes > Myctophidae > Gymnoscopelus > Gymnoscopelus braueri. The sequence goes on along the minus strand of NC_137623.1, from coordinate 43,397,664 downwards.
TGTGTGTGTGTGTGTGTGTGGGTGGGTGGGTGGGTGGGTGTGTGTGTGTGTCTTCATGTGTGCATGCATTCTTATCCATTTATGTCTGTTTATTTGTTTTGTGCATTTGTTTGACTGTCTCCCTCTCAGCTTTCCTACTGTCTGTCTCTCCTTCGCTGTCTCCCTCTCATCTTTCCTACTGTCTTTCTCTGCCTGTGTGTGTGTGTGTGTGTGTGTGTGTGTGTGTGTGTGTGTGTGTGTGTGTGTGTGTGTGTGTGTGTATGTGTGTGTACAAGACCAGGGAGACCTGGTTCTACCAGACCCAGAATGTGTCCATATATGGTCAAAAAAGGGACAAGATGGACATACTTTTATGCCCATGTATGGACGAAATGGGTCAAAGCCTCATGTAGGCCGACCCCTTGGGTCTGGCAAAAATTGGGTAGTCAGGGGCAATATTAAAAAGCTTAAACTAAAACAGCTTTAGTTAGTTTTTTTTTCCCCCATTAGTTTTAGTGAACTATTATAATCCTGGAATAAGATTTAAGGTTTTATCAAGAAAACACATGGAAACTGATTTTTGTGAATCACATTTTAACCACATTCCTTGATTGATTTGAAATGTCTTATAGAAATGATTTCTAAAGATGTGTCACTGAAGCCTGATTTATACTTTGTGATGCGACATGTTGTGAGCTTCTAGTTGTGCTATTTTACATCGTTAACATTATTACCACGGCGACCACAATAACAGTCTGGAGTGGACAGTCAGTGGTAAACATCAGATTTGAGAAACAAATGGGATTTGACTACAGTCTGAACAACAATCTACTTTATTGTCACATCACTGCTTAGCACTGTGTTCTCAACCTGTGGGTCCGGACCCCCAGGGGGGTCCCCACATGATTTTCTGGGGGGTCCCCAAATGATTTGCTTCAACCGAGTCAAACTAAATGTAAGGCCTCAACTCCTACACTTCCATGTGCTTGTCAGGGTGGTGGGTCCCCAGTTCAATTATGATTATTTTGGCTGTCCCCACTCCCCAGTTCATATATGATTGTTTTGGAGGGTCGCGGCCTGAAAAGATGAGAACCACTGGGTTAGCACATCTACGAGCTTGCATATTTTGACACGTTTTAAAAACTTGAGTACTATAACTTTTGGTAGGCCTAGTATCAGTGGTGTAAAGTAACTAAGTACATTTACTCAAGTACTGTACTTAAGTACAATTTTGAGGTACTTTTACTTTACTGGAGTATTTCCAATTATCTATACTTTTACTTCTACTCCACTACATCTCAGAGGCAAATATTGTACTTTTACTCCACTACAATTATTTGAAAACTTTAGTTACTAGTTACTTTTCAGATATAAATTATTACATTATAAAACATACATTAACCACTTTAGCCCTATTTCATACCTAGGCTATTTGAAAATAGCCAATCTATAAGCTCACAACGCACCGCATGGCGACGTGTTGTGAGCTTGTAGATCTGTTATTTTCAAACATTTTAGTACTTTTACTTTTGGTACTTTAAGTACATTTTGATACCAATACTTTTGTATTTTTACTCAAGTACATTTTGAATTCCGGACTTTTACTTGTAACGGAGTACTTCTATATTGCAGTATTGATACTTTTACTTAAGTAGAAAATGTGAGTACTTTTTCCACCACTGCCTAGTATTTGGTAGTATACTTTGATGGCTATACTTTTGTACTTTAACTCATATAACATTGTGAATACAAGACTTGCTGAGAGTATTTGTGGAATTGTGGTATTGGTGCTTTTACTTTAGTAAAAAATCTTGAGTACTTTTTCCAACATTGTTTGAATGAAAGCTCTGACTGGCCTGTCTGTCTGTCTGTCTGTCTTCAGGTCCAGCGGTGCGCTTCAGCAGCTTCCAGGCCAGCGGGCCGACGCCCCCTCCTCTGATTGGCCAGCACACCGCGCAGGTGCTGAGACACACCCTGTCCTACACCGATGATGTCATCCGAGAGCTGCTGGCGGCGGGGGCGGTCGCTCAGAGCGCCGCGATCTGATTGGCCCGGCTGGCCCGGCTGAGAGGAAATGAGCGCGAAACCTGGGTGTTACGATCACTCCAAATCGATCACCAACCAATCACTTCAAATCGATCACCAACCGATCACTCCAAATCGATCACCAACCGATCACTCCAAATCGATCCCCAACCAATCACTCCAAATCAATCACTCCAAATCGATCACCAACCGATCACTCCAGATCGATCACAAACCGATCACTCCAAATTGATCGATCGATTCAGGGCATTTAGCAATGGATCAATATGAAAAGACTACGAATGACTTGATGAAGAAATTAGAAAACCATGCAATAGTAATCAAATGTGAAGATGTATTTACTATGTCATTGCTGTCGGGCAGAAAGCTCATACAGTATCTCCATATTTCAACTTTTAAAACGTTTTTTTTCCCCCATAAATTACTGCCCTACTTCATCTTACAAGAGTGTCACACAAAAGTAGCGAAAATAGCAGATCTACGAGCTCGTCGTCAGCTTGTACATCTGCTATGTTCGATTTTTGTAAAGTGAAAGTGTTTAAGTGTATTTGTGGGTTTTATAAATATCGAACCAATGAAGTATTAACAAGAGCTTGTGACTAAATAATAACTACATTGAATCCATTGGAACACAGGTAATTTTTGTTATGTTCCATTGGAACACAGGTTATTTATTTCCCCATTTCCTGAAAAGTAACTGTTTTGAAAAGTTTCCACCCGACAGTGGCGCTATTTACTATTTCCGGTTCAATAATAATAATATATAAACATTAGCTGTTTGATGTTAGTGACTTCACATTAATCAGGTAACAAACCTGATTAAAGTATCCAGTTTTTTCAGAGAACTTCTTTCAACCTGATGAGCACATGCTGTGAGATGAAAACATCAACATGTTTAATATTAAAAGTGTGAATAAAATGTGATTTTGTCCAATCTGTGTTGTGGAGTATATTCATACAATATAATGAACACAGCTGTGATGGTTGTATTTGGTCTCTGTCAGGCACACGTAGAAAGGACTCAGAAGCAGACACAAAAGGCACTGAAACTTGTTTTAATGTTCAAAAAGTCAAGGCAAAGTCAGGAGCAGGCACAAATCTAAACTGTGGACTGTTTTGAAAGGGTCAAAATCCAAAAGGGTCAGTCAGCGAGGGCAGAGGTACAGTCAAGTGTTGGGGAAAAAACTCTTGTCGTCTAGAGCAGTGGTTCTCAAACTTTTTCATGTCAAGGACCCCCATATTGACACTTGCCCACGGACCCCCATTTGAAAAGATATGCCAGATATGACCCCCATAAGAGAAGATTTGTACGGCTCTAGCAGTGATTCTCAATCATCTTAAATTTCTAAGACCCCCAGTTTGACATGCATTAGGCTACGGACCCCCATTTAATGGCATTTATATGGGACCCCAATTTATATTGTAAAATCAATGTTAATTTAACTCACCGAGTGTACAAATGGAACCAAATGGACCCGTCCATTTGGTTCCATTTGTACACTGTCAGAGTTACAGACCCCATAAGGGTCCATTTAACTATCCATCATTTAGTTGGGGACCCCCTGGAACTCCCTCAAGGACCCCTGGGGGTCCCCGGACCGCACTTTGAGAACCAATGGTCTCGAAAACAAAGCAGAGCTTAGTACAGGGGTGTCAAACTCATTTTGGGGTCCGGACCACATTGGTCAAATGGTGACTTGATGTGGGCCGAAACCAGTTGCGGACGCGCATGTGCGCTCACGCGCATTCAGTTATACAGCATTGTTTTTCAGTCTGTTGTCTCAGTCACTGCTACTAACTACAGTATATCACCTTTAAAAACATGTTATGAAGAAGAATAGCTACTTTAATTATTGACATTAAAAACAAAATGCAATTTGTAAGGAGCATTCAATCCGGGAACGCATACTGTGTCATTTTAGATGATATATATAATATAATATAATTTTGAGATAAAAAAGTTAGAGAACCACATATTATAGCAACATAAGTGTTTCAGAAAACTGTTAGGATTTAAAAGACATTTGTAAAGACTCACAAATGTCGCACAAATTTCCATTATTTTTCAAAAATAGCAGATCTACCATCTCATAGTGCGGCACTCAGTGCCGCACTATGCCGCACAAATGTATCAAAGAAGCAGCTTTGATACATTTGTAAGTTTTTAACACATATATGATTAATGCTTCTAACTACCTATTACCATTATTATATTTTAAAAAATATCCAAAATGGCAAATTTACATGGTGTAGCCAGCATGAAATTTCATCTAAATCACTTGCTGCTTCCAGACACCTGACATCTCTTTGCTTTAACCAACTTGTCAATGTCAGGGACCAGTTATTTTCATAACACTGCACTACGTTCACGTGTGTGTGTGTGTGTGTGTGTGTGTGTGTGTGTGTGTGTGTGTGTGTGTGTGTGTGTGTGTGTGTGTGTGTGTGTGTGTGTGTGTGTGTGTGTGTGTGTGTGTGTGTGTGTGTGTGTGTGTGTGTGTGTGTGTGCGTGCGTGCGTGTGTGCGTGCGTACGTGCGTGCGTGCGTGCGTAACAACCACAGGGCTTGTTAGAAACCATGTCACACATTCTGAATTGCTGCTATGCCTATAAAGGGCTTTACATAGCACACCACGACAGAATAGTTGATCTCACAACAAAGGACATATCCAAACATTTTACACCGTCGGTGACAATGTACAAACATTCCTGTGTCAAGCCTTCCATGTTTCAACTCTGTAGCCTACTGATAATCCTGAAATATTTGCACATCTCTCTGCTAATACACCAGAGGTTGTTGTTGTCAATGAAGGCTCCAAATCAGTGTCCATTCTTGAAATGGCCTGCACCTTTGACTCTAGCTTAAAGGAAGCTTTTATGACTAAAAGTCATACCATTACCAGCCGCTCTTCCATACCATCAAAGAGCTAGGTTATAGGTGCAATATACTTGCGTTTATCTTTGGCAGCCCGGGGCATGTATATAGGTTGGTTGTAAGAGTGCAATCTCTTCTATTATTGGTAGCCGCAAAATATGGCGAAGAGGCTATTACTTGTTCCCCTGAGGGCTGTCTGGGTAATTGTCCAAGATTTGCTGATTTGGTGTGTGTGTGTGTGTGTGTGTGTGTGTGTGTGTGTGTGTGTGTGTGTGTGTGTGTGTGTGTGTGTGTGTGTGTGTGTGTGTGTGTGTGTGTGTGTGTGTGTGTGTGTGTGTGTGTGTGCGTGTGTGTGTGTGTGTGTCTCAGACCTACTGTACAGGTCCACTGACGTGCCTATTACAGTGTGATGGCTTATTTTATTGGCTTACTTTGTCTTATTTTACTTTGACTGTTTGAATATTTGCTAGAACGGAACAAACTTTGCTCAATTAAAACAACGTGTTTCACTTGGTTTTTATGTATTAATCGATGGTCCCAAAGGGCAACACTTAACAATTAAATAAATAATTAAATAAATAAATGAACAGTGAATTGATACGCAAAGACACTCCATTAATACACGTTGTTGGTACACGCTCCCTAGAACTGTGGTTCTCAAAGTGGGGTCCGGGGACCCCCAGAGGTCCCTGTGGGCGGTCCAGGGGGTCCCCAGAAAGAAATTATAATATAGCGTCAAAATCAGTTTAAACACTTATATGAAAATAGCCGCTCTACAAACTTTAACAAATGTGAACAATTCAGAATATTTGTCTCTTTTTTTGTTACCCCTTTTTCTCATTATGCCAATTAATTCCTCCTCACACACGTGTGTGTTGTCACTGCTGTTGTATCTTGCTGACTCACCTGCCAGTGAGGAGCCCCCACTGGGAGGACATAGAGCCTTCGTCCTATGTACCCATAAGGTAGGCCTACCCATCATTTTCCTCCCTGTTAAAATGCACCAAAATACTTTGGTCTACTATATTTGCTTCTGACGACCTTGTCTGTGTAACAGAACCTTGTCTTTATTCTATTATCTTTTGTTAAATCATCAAGATCGTGCACAAGTTTTAGATTTTTGACCAGATGGTGTCCACGATGGCTGCCGGGAGCTTAAAATTCGTATAGGCATTTTAAGCTCCCGGCAGCCATCGTGCACTTTGTTTTCTTAAGCATCAACCATGATCCTACTAACATCATTCATTGAATGTGTTTGTATCTCTTTCTCATAATCATGCTTCCCTAAATCATATATCCATTTATTACACGGCTTGGTTGAAAGCTTGATTCTGATTGGTCAGTCATCGGTCATTATTTATTGATAATGACCGATGAGCTATATAACAGACCGCTGTCTAATCAAAGACTCAGAACACCTGCTCATGTCAACCTGCACTGCTTGGTTTGATGCTTTATCCAACATATGACAGCCATGTAAAAAACATGGCTGTCATATGTCATTTACAACTAAACGTTGCTCTCAAGAATGTTTTTGAAAACATTTGAAGTGAGAAATAGACGATGCAATAACCGACAAGTGATTCTATTTGATCCACTGCACTTCCTTGTTTATCGTGGCGCACCAACGCAAGAATACCAAAACACTCGCCCCAAAACACAGTCGCCCCGGGGCAAATCCGGCGGTACACTGTATATAGGGCGAGTGTGTTTTGGGGCGCGTCTTCCGGTTACCTTATGGACTACTGTCATTTGTGTTCCGAGGTTAACTTGTCCGCCCAGCGGCTGGGCGGACAAGTTAACCCAATACTTTCATTGCCGTAAGCAAGGAAATACTTTGTTTTGTTGTTACTTTTGGGTCAATTTATTTATTTATTTATTAAAACCCTTTAACAGTCTGCTCAACCAATTGTAGAGCACATTTTAAGTCACTATTTCTCATTGACAACATTGCTGAACTTAACTCAACCTGATTGAGCCCTTTCTACCATTTGGTTGAGGTATGTTATGGCAAAAAAAGGTCCACCAGATGTCACTGTTTCCCAGTCACATGGATTCTCAGGTAGCCACTTTTTAGGAAGTGAAAATCAATTAATCCACTCCTGAAAGGTGGGATTTTTTTGGTTGAAATTTCAGAGGTAAGATTTTTTTTTTGTCATATTATCATCTCAGAGGTGTTACTGAACCTGATTATGTAGCTTGATACAATAAAAAAAAATCTAATAATCGTCTAATAATTTTCTGAAAACATGCTCTACCAAACGGGTTGTTTGTCACTTTATGGTAAGTAGTGAAGCTAAACTAAAGTAATTAAAATGTACTATTTGCTATGGATAAATAGGGCTTTTGCTAATTCAGTGTTGTTAATATAATACATATAATGTTATTTCATTATATTTATGTATTAGTATGATTTTATTCCTATCTAAAAAAACATGCTCAACCAAATGGTTGAATTGTCATTTAATGGTAAAGGTTAGTGGTGCTGAAATAAAAAATGGACTATTTTGATGATCTGTGTGATGAAGAAGATGACCAAACAGATGATGCTGATCAACTCTCACAAGCAGAAGAGACTGGGAACATAATGGGAGACCTATTTCTCAGGGAATGCATATAAATCAATGTATATGCATGAAACTTTTACCATTACCATAAAGTGACATCTCAACCGTTTGGTAGAGGCCTATATTTGGAAAACTGTTGGGTCTGTTAAAGAAATTATAATTGATAGTTGTTACTATTGCCCCAAATAAATAAAAAATGCAAAGAAATAATTTTTCCAATGCTTTTTTCTTGGGGTGACCTTTAAAGGGTTAAGTAGCCGTGTAATAAGTAACGCTCCGCATCGGTGGATAATCACCCTGTCGGGCTTAAATTTTCAATATTGACCACTCCCCCATACATTATCCATTGCATATCCACCCTTAGATTTTCAAAACTCTTCATCTCCCCTCTATCATTGTACATACCGTAATGCCTTTTGTGTACATTGTTTAAATCCTTGGTCAGAGATAAAATGTGACTGGGTACAATGCTTTATGCCGCAAGTTGGCATTTTTCATTTTTGTTTTTTTTTACAGATTATAAAAGTACAGAATATAAGCTTTCATATGATGTATCATTCATTGAAATCGGAACACATTTGAAGAAGATGTGCTCATTTGAATCTGGTTATCTATAATAGTGCAATCTGAGATAATCCCTTCCAAAGAATTGTCACTTCTAGCACCTCTCAGCTCCAGGTAATGGGCGTGAACAATGGGTAATTTATTCAGCCTAGCCACTCCTCTAATCACTCCCCCATTGACACCTTTCAGTCAGCTGTGTCCACTCTATTTAGTGCCAGGGACCCCCAGTGTGTTGTAAAAAAATAGGCATTTTAAGTAATCATCATCATAATAGATTTGATCAAATATTTATTTGAAAATAGCAGATCTACAAGCTCACAATGCATGCTTGTAGATCGGCAATTTTCAAATAGCCAATGTATGTAAATGTATTGATAAATCCAGTGCTGGTGTTGTTCTGTGAGAGAAACAAGCTACGAGGTCTATGAAAAGAAGCCAACATGGTGTTTGCACTTTGTTCATTTACAGCCTGTACATCTACATAAACGTTCAGATTTCAAATATAAAGTGCTTACCCCATGGCCACAGATGTTACAATTCACTTCGGGTGAGTATAAGTACCCGTATCTTCAGCATTGTTCAATAAAAAGCATTTTAATCCGATCAGCGGCCATTTTTTCATAGTTATAATTTATGCAATACACCTCCCAACCGATGCGGTCGCGTAGTTGAAAGCGAATGGATAAAGTGGCCACCGATCGGATTAAAATGCTTTTTATTGAACAACACGGAAGATACGTGTACTTATGTGGGCCCGTACATAATTGTAACATCCGTGGCCATGGGTTAAGCACTTTATATTTGAAATCTGAACGTTTATGTAGATGTACGGGCTGTAAAAGACACTCGCCACAACGAGCTAACGAGGCTATGCTATCTAGCCTAGCTACACGTTGTGGAATACAGTGAAATACTTCCATTCAAACGAACGTTGAGCGGCCTGTTTAGCTGAAAGGTTGGTATAGCTCAAAATGGGGGGGTCATCAAACACACGGAGGAAAATGAATGAATAGTCCTAGCAGATCAGAGCAACTTTCGCTCTGCGCCGAAAGTTAAATAACAACGCTTCAGACAGAGACCAGTGTTGCCAGATTGTATGAGAGAAATAAGCAACCAGGTATAGGAAAAAAAGCCCAAAATAAAGCGACTATGGGCCACATGAGCATTTTAACCCTACTGTATGCATCAGCTATTTTAAAATAGCAGATCTACAAGCTCACAACGCGTCGCATCGTGAGCGACGCACTGTGAGCTTATAGATCTGCTATTTTAAAATAGAATCTTGGGGGCTAACTTATAATAACAATACCTGGCAACACCGGCTCTTGCGGTGCTCAGACCATAGGCTCAGTGAAACCGGAGTACAATGCCTAGCTAGTGACCAATCGAAACTCTATGCAAATCTCGGCCAAGTAGTGTCTCTCCACCCCCCAAAGTAACACAGAGACTGGCTCAAAAGCAGCATAGTAGAGCCTACTTTACCCTACAAATGTAACCATTTAATGATTCTCCCACGACTATATTTTGCAATAGAAACCTTCTTTAACATTCGAACTGTGTAAATATGAAAAAAAAAAAAAAAACACAAAAAAAAAAAACGAAGCTAAATTCACATTTTCACTCTGTTTCCATAAAAGCGACTTGGGGAAGGTCTCATTGTATTCAGTCACAAATATGATACTATTAATGATGATCTGTTAATAAAATATAATTTAATTCAATTTAATTCATTAAGACATTTTCTGTCAGAGATGCATGTTGGAAATAAACTGGCTGGGTCATGTGACCTTTTACACTAATGTAATTGGAATATCTCCATACATGGGGTATTTTTTGTCCCTTATTTAGAATTCCTTAGAGTAGACAAGAGGCACCTCTTTAGGTAGCATTATGACGGCCTTTTAGACAGGGTCCAGTTGTGTATTTCTATGTCAATATAAGTGGGACGGAAGGATTTTGAGTAATTTGTATGTGATATTGTGACATGCTTTGTAACTGTCATTGTCATCATAGCACTCAGGACTGATGGCTGAATGGTGTCAGGTGTGAAGATTATGACACACTGATTTAAACAAGTTCTCAGTCGACCATGGCTGATTTGAGTCATTTGGATCAATACAAGGCAGCGAAAATGTAGTTATTTTAAGATGAAAGAGCATTTGAAGGGGGTCATCTCTATGTTCCCCGGGTCCAGAGTCCTGCAACGGGCCGGGTACTCACGGATATCCGACGGGCACCCGCGTTTGACGGGTGAAACGGGTGGAAAATATACTTGTATTCACGTGGACGGGGACGGGGACGTGCGGTATTGAGCTAAACGCGGGTGGGTAATTTTTTTTTGTTGAAAATCAGCACTGTTTGCATTATTGACGGGTGGAGCGGTCTGGTTTGTATTTTGATATAATCACAGGTGACGGGTCTGTCTACGGATCTGATTATTGGCGGGCGGATCTTCCATAAAACCCATATTGGTCTAGGATACTTAATAAAAGGAAAGGTTTAAACACTGTGATTTCTTCCAGTTATGGATGGGGTTGGGTGTTTTGATCAGGGACACCTCGACACATTGCCAGGGCCGGGAATCAAACCTGGGGCCTACTGTTTCCCAGGCGGGCTCTCTATCCATTCAGCTCAAATACAATGCTATTAGACTGTGTTTGTACTGGTCAGCTCCCAGTACAACAGTATCAGACTGTGGTTGTACTGGTCAGCTCCCAGTATAATGTGTTTCCAGGCTGGTTGACGTGGTGACCATAGACTGTATAAAAAGAATGGACAAAGCCACTCCCCTGCTTTCTACAGACCGAAAATGAAGCCAATTCTTCGGCTGTGTGGCTTTAATTTATACAGTAAACACTGTCGGATGTCATACGCTATTGGTTCAGACCAGACATGTGACCAAAGCGTCACAAAGCGGGGGCGGGTCAATGGATGGGTCCCATGTGGAACACTGCACGCCCAACAGAGCCTTGTAGACGCCCACTCACAAACTGTCTGCGTCAGAGGAAAAAGCAGAAAACAACTTTTTATTCAACGCTAAACGTCATCTTTCAACTCGAGGTAAAATGTGTATTTATACTTGGCCTGTGTAAATCCTAGTTGCTAATTGCATGCATGCACCACAATGAACAAATATTACATATAAGAAAGAGTAACAATAACTTTGAAACACATCACTCCTATCAGGCATCTCTTCACTATTTTAAAGTAATATAATAAATTTTATTGAACGTATTATTGTCAATGAATATCTTAGCTGCTTCCCCTTTATCATCAGATAATGTCTCCTATTTAAAACTAGCAGCCTAGATGCTATAATAAATGCTATCTGCATCTATTTTTCAGTGGTGGAAAGTAACTAGTACATTTACTCAAGTACTGTATTATAATTTGGAGGTCTATTTTACTATACTTATTTCCATTTTTTCCCCCCAATACTTTTACTTCGATTCCACTCTCATGCAAATATTGTATTTTTTACTCCACTACAATAATTTGAAAACTTTAGTTAGCCTACTAGTTACTTTCTAGATTTGAATTATTATTACAAAACATACATTAACCACTTCAGCCCTATTTAAACTTTGGCTATTTGAAAATAGAACACCATTGTGAGCTAGTAGATCTGCTATTTTCCAAACATTAATAGTTAGGTTTCTTGTGGCTGCATTAAACCTATAATGATACAATACATACATTAAGGTCCTACTATGAAATTATCTACCACATGAACTACGGTCTGCTACTACAGTGTTTTCTTTTAAAAGCATGCTAATACCATAACATTACAGCTAAGGTTTAAACTATGCTTCTAGATTAATTTATTATTACAGCCTAACGTTTCTATTTATTCCTCTTTTTACTGTTCTTATAAACTATTTAATAATGTCTTGTATTGGTTCTGATTTTTTAATTTATTATTTTTGTTATCATTATTGTCATATTTCACGTTGGCCCAGTCTGGTTTTTATTTCATTTTAAGTACATTGAGTCTACCCCTGTCATATGAAATGTGCTATCGCCTTGACTTTATTAAAATGTGTGTAACCAACTCTTTTTATGTTTCTCAACAGCCATGGTGTCACTGTGGGTGATTGGGGACAGCTATGTCCGGCGTGGCGAGCAGAGAGCTACAGAGACCATGGGGAACAACCTTGGCGTGGATGCCATCAGCTACATCCATTGGTTTGGCTGGGGTGGTTTGCAGTGGAAAAACCTCCTCCCTTTCCTTAACCAGGCCCTACAAGGGAGAGCAGCACCGGATGTCCTCCTGATCCACTGCGGCGGTAATGACCTTGGAGACATCTCAAGTGCCAAGCTAGTCGCAGTGATGAAGGAGGACCTGCACCAGCTCCATCTTCAACACCCACAGATGAAGATCCTCTTCTCTGCCATCACCCAGAGATGCAAATGGAAGGCTGGTGCCAATCCGGGGAAGATCAACAAGGGTCGCCGGTTTGTGAACAGTGTTATGGCTACATATGTTCATTGTTTAAGTGGCAGCTTTGTAGATCACCCTCACATAAAGTTTGACACTCCTGGGCTATTTCTGCGTGATGGAGTTCATTTCACCAATATGGGAAATGATATATTTTTGAACAGTTTTGCTGAGTCCATTAAAGCCCAACTTCAGCAACAGTAAACAGTTCAAGTCTGATAGTTTTTTGCTGTTGAAGGTGAGTTTTAATGGATTTATTTGTAGCACTGAACATAGTTCACAGTGTCATGCCGTATGTGATGATGTGTTTTTGTACTGTAATTAGATATTTTTTGTCAGCATTTGTGTCCATAACACTGTTCACTCTTCCCAGCTGCTCTTCCTTGTCCCCTACACCCACTCCCAATACCATGTACAGTATACCACCCCAGTCTTACCACCCCATGGTCTCTGGACTCCAGACAAGGTGTCACCCTACAGCGGGTGGGGTGCAAGGGTGCTTTAGTGGAGGGTAGTGTCTCCCTCCAGGAACTCCACTACCACTTGGCATGACCACCGCCTGACTTTTGCTTCCTCATGGACCTACCTGTGCATTATACCAGCGAAACTTTTGTGGACAATGTGGTTGACCTTTTGTAAATAAATATTATTCTGATTCTACCAACAGCATCACTTATTTTGAGGTTTTAACCATAGCAAATGTACATTCAAATACTCTTTCGGGTCCCTTTGTTCCTGCCTTGAACTTAGAGTAAAACCAGAAACTTTAGACATGAATATATTTGTATATTTTTTTCCTCCCAAGCTAAGTTAACTGTCACACACTCAAGGACTCATGAATAATGGTACCTGGACTTTTTAAACAAGACAAGCTATATGTAAAGATGATACTATAATCAATGATTAGTTTGAAAGCAAAATACATTTATTAAAACAAAATATTGCTTTCATTTATAAAAAATAGAAAGATTCAGGAGGTCTGACAAAGATGAACTCGGGGTCAGCCACACAATGGACCCTCACTAACATAACAACTGGAGTAAGAAATGAACCTGAAAAAACTAGAATACCAGACCTCCATCTTCAACAGACAAAATAAGGTGCAACATATATAAAAAGAACTATGGCTGTATCACTCCCTATGCACTCAATGGCACACCTGTTTATTAACCCATTAAAAGTGGGAAAGCATCTAACCAGATTTTATACTTTGTATTGTATTGTAAAATAGCAACTACAGCGTCACTTTGTGCCGTGCGATCAATCGATCGATTGGCACTAAGTGACGCTGTAGATGCTATTTTTGAATAGCACAAAGTATCAAATCTGGTTAGATGAATCGATCATCTAAAATCTAGTTAGATTCATCTACCCAGACTAGATCGAAAATCTGGTTAGATGAATCGATCGATCGATCTATAGATAGATGGATTCTGGGGGTCTATGGAACAAAATATTTTGAGATGGTGGTCCAACAGCCAAATACATCTAATTTTAGGTGTCTTTGACATGGAACAGTTTGAGTACCAATGATACAGCAACATCAGTTTTTCGGAGAACAGAGAATTTAGAAGACATGTGTACGTACAATCAGCCTTAGGTCTTAATGGGTTAATGCAAACATCATTATCACAGTGATGTGGCTGCAACACAGCCTAAGCGTCGCTGTCTGGCAGAAACCTTGTATAGCTTGTAGATCTGTTTATTTACTGTTGAAACTAAGAGAAACTGAATGTTGTTTGGTGTGTATGTGGGTTCAATAGATGACGAATCAATGAAAATGATAAAAAATTGCTTGTGACTAAATAACAACTACAATGGATCAGTTGGACAGGGTTTCTACCCGACAGCAACGATATACATAATTGTATGCAGAACGGGCCAAGAGGTTCAGTTACAGTTCAACCAATACCTGAATAATCAAGTGACATAATCTGAAACTGTACCCCTACAGATCAATTCTTTATCCATTTGTACACTATCAAAGTTAAATTTACAATATGGATTTCAGCAGGCGGTCTGTGGCCTAATGCATGTCAAATTTGGGGGTTCATGAAAGTAAAATGTTAGATTATCACTTATGTACAATGTGTAAGTTTGACAATATATAGGCCTCAACTAACCTACAGTCACCTTCATGTTATGAGAAGGACCACGTTGAGTCTCTTAAAGGCTAAAAGGAAGGCTACAATAAAGTCAAATTGTGGTGTGCAGTAAGGTAAAAAAAAAAAACACGACATTGAACAAATTTGGGTGTTTACTTAATGGCCGTGTAGTGCACTCTATTTAAACGGTACACAACAGCAGTGACGTCATTAACAGCCACCAATGAATCATTGGAAATGTGGGTGTTGAGTTCTGGATGCCAGTCTTCTACATATTACAGAGTAATGATGAGTGATGTAAGAAACAGCCTTTGTCCCAAGATGAAGAGATGATTGACGTCCAGTCTCCGCTTGCTTCTCCCTTCAATAATGGCACCCGACAATCATTGGAACATCTGTGAGAAAGATAGAAAAGGTGAGAAAAAGAGAAAGAGAGAATAGAAGGAATAGAAGGAATAGAAAAAGACAAGGTTTAGTAAACATACTCCTACAAGACCAAAATGCATTGTGTATTGTTCAGAATTTAAAAATAATTTCTCAATTAACATTTACAAATAGAGATTACTGTATGTGTGTATGACTTATCTTAAAAACCTATTCTGCGCTGATGGAAGGTTCTCACGATGATTCTCAAGTGCAAGAAGCACTAACATACAACAGAGTAACAGCATTAACAGCTATGTTTAATTCAACAATAGCTTTTTGTGAAGATTTCACACAGGAATGGAATGAGCAAATAGTAGAGATGACTAACCCTGCAATGACGAGACTGGGTGGTGGGATGTAGTCTCAGAACTTCCTGGCGGCCGTTGAGCACAAGTGTGGTTGATGTCATCGCAAGTCCTTACTGCACTCCTGTGAATTACTAGAGAGAGATGTAGAGGAAGGGGATGGAGAGCGAAAAGAGAGAAAGACTAGACAGACTGGAGATGTAGAGGAAGGGGATGGAGAGCGAAAAGAGAGAAAGACTAGACAGACTGGTTAAAAGAAGTCTCTACAACAGGTATAGTGACAATTGCAAACTGATTGTCTGGGAGGCTGTAATGAAGCTGCTTGAATCTACCCCTAAGAGCACACATACACGCATATCAATTTATGAGGGTGCAAATGTGCAAAAGACAACACAACAGGACATGCGACATTTATATACAAATATAAATTAACATACGAGACAAAAATGTGGCACATCGCCAAAAGACACAACAGAACATGCGACAGGTATATACAAATATAAATGAACGTGACAAAAATAATGTTGACACAGTACATGACTTGCAGCACATTGCACTTTCATGAATCACCATCAATATGTACTAATAGATGAGAGTCAGGGTTGTGGGATGTCAAATGTGTGTGTCATCTCAAGTGCCTCGTGTTGATTCCTAGATAGAGAGATGTGGAGGAAGAGAAGAGCGAAAGGAGAGAGACTAGACAGACAGGTGAGTCTAGAAAAAACAGGTGAATCTCTACTACAGGTGTATTATGTATTGGTAATTGCGTGTCTCTGGCAGACATGGGGTAGATTTCAAGCAGCTTCACTTAAAAAGAACCCAAAACACCACACATACACACAAATAAATTAAATAAACTAGAAAATATGAAGAAAAAAACAAACACAAGTCGAGTAATAAATAAAATGGAATATTAAATGCATCATGGAATTAAACAAATAAAACACAACAACACAAACACACCACTACACAAATGCATAAAAGAACCACTTGGCAATATTAAAAGTGCAGTTTGAGGAAAAAAATACTTTTATTGCATTTTTCTAACTGTATTTCATTTGGTCCATATACAAATATGAGCTACATGGGAACTATGTACAATACATTCATAACGTTTCACATATGGAGGTGTAACTGTATTTCATTTCGTCCATATACAAATATGAGCTACATGGGAACTATGTACAATACATTCATAACGTTTCACATATGGAGGTGTAACTGTATTTCATTTGGTCCATATACAAATATGAGCTACATGGGAACTATGTACAATACATTCATAACGTTTCACATATGGAGGTGTAACTGTATTTCATTTGGTCCATATACAAATATGAGCTACATGGGAACTATGTACAATACATTCATAACGTTTCACATATGGAGGTGTAACAGTATTTCATTTGGTCCATATACAAATATGAGCTACATGGGAACTATGTACAATACATTCATAACGTTTCACATATGGAGGTGTAACTGTATTTCATTTGGTCCATATACAAATATGAGCTACATGGGAACTATGTACAATACATTCATAACGTTTCACATATGGAGGTGGCATTACTTCAAATGCTACATATTGTTCAATACCTACTTGTGTCTCTTTGTTGCAGACTCCAAGAAATATTGAACTATTTTGTTGAGGGAAAGTAAATAATCAAATACTGAGGCATGCAGTGAAGGGTCAACATTTTACAAGATTGGCCTCAAACAAATTCAACAGCTGATAGTGGAATGAATGGGAACTTGAGATGGGCGGGCAATGTTAGGCTTTCATGTTGAAAATTAATACTCAGGCCACTTTTTTGCTAGCTCTAAGAAATCTTTCAACATAGGAAACCATGAAACCAGGGTTTAATTTTAGTCAAAAAACAAATTCAACAGCTGAGTGTACAATTAATGGGAAAGTCAGATGGGTGGGCAACGTTTGGCTTTCATGTTGAAATAATTAATACTCAGGCCACTTTTTTGCTGGCTCTAAGAAATATTTCTACATAGGAAACCAGGGTTTGATTTGTGTGTCCATGAATATTGTGATTTCTGGCCAGTCAAAAATGAGAGTGCAAATGTACAAAGGACACACAACAGGACATGCAACATATATATACACATATAAATTAACATACGTGACAAAAATGTGGCACTTGACATGGTCACGAAAGACACACAACAGAACATGCGACATATATATACAAATATAAATTAACATACGTGACAAAAATGTGGCATTTGACATGGTCACAAAAGACAAACAACAGAACATGCAAAATGTATATACAAATATAAATTAACGTGACAAAAATAATGTTGACACAGTACATGAAATTGTACAGCACATTGCACTCTCATTAATCACCATAAAAATGAACTAATTTGGTGAGTCGCTTGCGTACAAGCTTGCCTTCTTTAAGTTGTTCGGTCTTCCTTCTTGCCAAATGATTCAACCTGATTTTGCAGAACAAGGCAGATGCCATCTTGACCAGAACGTGTACATGGTTTGCTTCTACACACATATCAAACATGTGGCCGTTTAATTCCGGGAAAAGGTTTTTCCCCAAACTATCTTCAAGGACTTCTCTCACAATTGATGCAGTTGTTCCCCGTCCTTGTGGAACCTTCCCCCCATTAAGATTCAGCATTCTCTGAAAGTACTTCTCGGTGGCCTGGCTAACTGCTAAAATACCGCCTGATGGATTTTGTAGGCCACCTCTGCTCTTTAATTTAAGAAAAGAAGGTGTGGGGTCCAATTCCTTTGTCAGCGCCTGTGAACAAGGCATACAGGTGATCTTCTCCTTAATCTTTTTCACAATGAAGCCTGAGATGTACTTGATGGCGTCCTGCTTGAATGCTGAGAGGTTCATCTCATCGGGGATGTTAGGAATGTCGTCTTCTTCGGGGAAAACCACTTCCACAGGCTCCACATCTATTCGGCGTGCAATGTTGACATTTGCTGGTGTCGAATCCAGGATGTCCGTGTTGTCAAGAAGAAGACAGTTGCCTGTGCCCGTCTTCACCTGGTGCCTTACAAGGAGTCGCTTGTAGGCCGCACGGAACTGTCTTGCATTGGGGTTGTTGTTAAAACCCCCACGTGCTCTGATAGCAGAGAAGAACAGCTCCAGATGATCCTGACTCAACTTGTATGTCAGAAGGTATCTGCTTGGTGCACTTGGTCTCTCCACAAGGTCTTCATAAATGTTGAGGACACTTTTACAACATGCGATGAAGCCCAAAATGGGAGTCTTCCTCGGAGTGGTATGCATGTAGATCCAATTGTTTTTCTTGTCTTTAATCTTGAGCCCACGGAGACATGACTCTGCTTTCTGTAGAATATCCCTGGCACGATGAATTGTTGACGGCTTCATAGGTGCTTTAGTTCCTTTACCAATTGGATTGCGGCTATTAAGGACGTCAAAAGCTGCATCAATTGTTTTTATAAACTCTACTGTAGCCGTGCATCCACTGAACTGGGGATATTTGAGGTTTTTGTCACAGTAGTCTAGGGCATGTGCCACACTGTTGCTGAACAGCTGGGCTGCTAGATTGACCTTCATCTTTTGTTGTCGCCACTGGATGTGTGCCAATCTCAGATTGTTTCCAAGCCGCAGACCTTCCTTTTCTTGAAGTGTGTTTAACTGTTTAATGTACTCCCATTTGATCTGCTGGCCATCTTCTGTTTGCATCACTTCAGCTGTAGAAAATGCATTTCGCAGTAATTTTAACATGTGACATGGATCCAACAGGACATGCACCTTTTTGGGGGTAGCAAGGGGAACTTCATCATCATGTGGGAGAGCAGGGGGGCTTTCAGCTGCATCATCTGTATTTATTTCCACTGGAAAATCAAAGTAAGGTGTCATGTTTGTGATGTTAATTTTGGCACCAAGATGTTGGATCATGGAAAAGTTTGACGACGGTCCATCACATGTCAGTGACACAACCTGAACACCGATTTTGTGAAGGCGAATAAGGCTCTCTCTGACAATGTTGGCCCGATCTTGTCCAGTCATGCTGCTGATGAGGAAATATGCAATGGGGATTTTCCATGACTCGTTGACTGATACAACCATGAGGACCAGTGCTTGCGTGGCTACTGTGTTGTCTATTTCACCGGTACCAAGGTCGACATAGCCATGAATTTGATCTCCACCAAACTCAATTTGCTTGTGAATGTACATTTCATCCATCATCAGTGAGCAGATGGTATCCTTACCCTCTTCCCTTTTCTTAGCTACATGACTTTTCAGAGCTGTGAAGGATGCATAGGTAAATCCTGGATCTGCCTTGACACTGCTGTACCAATCGCGAATTGTTTGAGGGTGTGGCAAAGCTTTTAGGAACTCCTTTCTCACGAAATCAAATGCCTTCGCAGAGTAAAAGTGTAATGTAGTCGCAAACTGTTTTAGTTCCTCACAAAATGCTGCTGACTTCTTTTGTTGCATTCTAACTACAATTTTTTTAGGAACATCACTTAGAGAATCCAGCAGAGCCGCACATTCATTTGAGATCAGCAACCTTTTCTGAAGAGTCTTTGTCATTGTTTTCAAGGACTTTACTTTAGATTTCAATCTCCTTGTCTGCTGATTCTTCAACCTAAGCTTTTTGCGAAGCATAACAAGCGTACCCCTTAGTTTACCCTGATTACGTCTTAGTGTTCTAGGAGACTCCGAAATAGGGATGTGCGATTGTGGTAACTTTGAAATATCTTTGAAATACCCATGATCATGCTCAATTGTTTGTTGATCAGCTCTACACTCAGTTTGATTAGCAATTACAACCTCCTCAACATCAATCATCTCAATGTCCTCATGATACACACTGTCAACAACCATGGTCTCATCAGTGTGTTGCATCACAATGGCATTGTTAGGATCAACACCACTATCTCCATTCAATAAGAGAGAGATTGAGTTGTTGTAAATGAGAATTTTATTGAATAAAACATTTTATTTATTCAATAAACATATTTGGCAATTAGACTCCGTTAACATTTATCCTACATATGCAACGTACATATGTGTAAGATATGCTGAATAGGGAGAACCCCCCCGGAGTCTAGACGCTGGTGGTGGCAGTGCAGAGAACCTCCTTCCTTCTCAACTCTAGACGATTGAGGCATGGTGGAGTTTGGGGATGGAGGTGGGTTGCTTGTTGCATGCTGGAAAGAGAATGACAGCAGTGAGGCAGTGATATTTAAAGGCGGAGTCCAACTGCCTGATTGGCTGACTGCAGATTGGCTAGAAGTGCACACACTTAGCTGTGAATGACAACTCAGAGATCTTCTTTATTGAATTTGCGCTTAGAGCTACATTTCAATTTTCAGAGAGATTGAGTTGTTGTAAATGAGAATTTTATTGAATAAAACATTTTATTTATTCAATAAACATATTTGGCAATTAGACTCCGTTAACATTTATCCTACATATGCAACGTACATATGTGTAAGATATGCTGAATAGGGAGAACCCCCCAAAACGTCTTACCGAGTCAGGTGAGACCTGAAATGAAATAACCTGTTGATTCCTGCACTTCAGGAGTCCTAAAGCGATGTCCACCGCTGTGTGGAGCCGCACCGCGACTAGGCTCGAGAAGGACGGCTCATGATGACCAGGTGGTCCAATAGAAAATATAGAGGACTAGAGCGTGATTTAACAATGACAGCAGATTTTAAGATGGCAATGAAAAGCTAGAGGCCTTAAAGGCCGGCGATTACTTGAATTTTTATGACGTGAGAAACCACCACCACCAGCTATATGCAGCTGAAGATGAAACTGTTCTTAAGGCATGTTGGAGTGTTTAAGCTGATAACAGAATCAGGATAAATAAACAAGGCAATGGCATCGGGACAGAAAACCACCAACCTGAAGGTACAATTATTTACAACGCTGAAGTATTCCTATTGTAAAGGGATGGCCAGAATTCGATGAAATATGGGATAATCCGGCTACATTAGTCATTTAGCAGACGCTTTTATCCAAAGCGACTTACAATAAGTGCATTCAACATAGGTAGGGAACGAAAACTACTAATCACCAGAAGTCTTAAGTGCATTTTCTGCAAAAACAAGCAGCCAAGAGTATACTTAGCGCTAAGGTAAAAGTGCAATATATCAGCTACCCATTTCCTTAAACAGATGAGACAAAATAGCAAAATCAAAAGCAGGAGCTAAAACAAATAAGTGTAAGCTAAAACGGCTATAGTGATACATGTAGCTTAATGATTAAGCTGGAGTAATTCCTGACGCCAACTGCAGATACCCATTGGAGGTGGGTTGCTTGGTCGCTGACTGAAAGGAGAATGACAGGTTAGAGGCAGTGATATTTTGAACATGTAGCTTGATGTTAAAGTTGAGTAATTCCTGTGATGCTTGCTGACTGAAAGGAGAAATGACAGGTTAGATGCAGTGATATTTGTGGATTGGTTCCCTTCTCTACTTTTCTAATCTCCTACAATATGCAGTTTTCTAAAGTTCATGTCACACAGTGGAAAAGTACTTGCTTACACAAATCGTCACCCATGGCTCGTCTGTCTCAGGATTAGTGAGTCCTTAGCGCCACTGCCACTTAAAACGTACTTATCTGTTGACATGACCTTTATCCAACCATGCATGCATGCATGCATATAGACATTATTAACAGATTTATTGTAATTTTAAGACTTTAATAATTTCCTTCCATTTGATGGAATGAAACCCAATCACTGATTGGCTGACAGCAATTAGACTCCGTTGCATTTTAACGTGCATAGATGAATAGGAAGAAAGCCCCAAAATAAAGAAAAGAGTTTAAAGAGGAAAGTTACACCCGTGAAATGGCCCACTAGCCAGCAATGGCTAGGATGATGCGAGAGCCATATAATGACTTATGAAATGACTACTGAGTCACAGAATGCAGCCAGCAATGGCTAAAAGCGCATGGGATGGCTCAACATGAGCCGAGTTAGCCAGCAATGGCTAAACAATGCGAGAGCCATGGAATGGCTTGAGAAATGACCACTTGGTCAGAAAAATGCAGCCAGCAATGGCTAAAGCCCATGGCCATATAGCAATTAATGAGAATAGAATTAGTAAAGAATGACCGACCAGGTCAGCAGAAATTTAGTCAGCAATGACTAAACGTGCAGCCAGCGATGGCTAAAGTGCATGAGATGTCTTATGAAAATCACCACTGATTTAGCAGAAATTTAGTCAGCAATGACTAAAACGTGCAGCCAGCGATGGCTAAAACGCATGAGATGTCTCATGAAAATCACCACTGATTTAGCAGAAATTTAGTCAGCAATGACTAAAACGTGCAGCCAGCAATGGCTAAAGCGCATGAGACGTTTCATGAAATTCATCACTGATTTAGCAGCAATGTAGTCAGCAATGACTAAAACGTGCAGCCAGCGATGGCTTAAGCGCATGAGATGTCTCATGAAAATCACCACTGATTTAGCAGAAATCACCACTGATTTAGCAGAAATTTAGTCAGCAATGACTAAAACGTGCAGCCAGCGATGGCTTAAGCGCATGAGATGTCTGATGGAAATCACCACTGATTTAGCAGAAATTTTGCCGACAATGACGTGCAGCATAGAATGACCCCTCTCTGTCTACAACAATGACGTGCAGCATAGAATGACCCCTCTCTCTCTACAACAATGACGTGCAGCATAGATGACCAGCTAGGTCGCAGACATTTTGCCAGCAATGGAAGGCTACACGGCCACATAAATTTAGCCGGCGATGGAAGGCTACACGGCCAACACGAAGCTGATGTTTAGGTATTGGCATGTATGCCACCGAGGTGAATAGCTCAGTGGAAGTCTGCATTGATGAAGACACGAGACCTGCAAACCTGACTTTCCCAGTATCCAAGGTGAACAGCACTCATCCCCATCGGCATTAGGCATCCCATCACCATGCATTAAGCCGGACATGGAAAAAGAAGCACAAAGCA
The DNA here is from genome assembly GCF_963280865.1 of Gymnoscopelus braueri. Taxonomy (NCBI): domain Eukaryota; kingdom Metazoa; phylum Chordata; class Actinopteri; order Myctophiformes; family Myctophidae; genus Gymnoscopelus; species Gymnoscopelus braueri. The sequence goes on along the minus strand of NC_137623.1, from coordinate 43,374,417 downwards.
GAATATCAATGAATGCTGATAAATGACTTTGCGTGATATTGCTTTCAATTGCTAAATGTGAGGTAGATGAATGCAGTATTAATGAGGTAGTGGCCATTGCACTAGTAGTAACTTAGCATGTTCATGATCGGCACGTTTGCAGCAATTTTAGTACTAGCAGCATTAGCCGACTATAGCAGTGGTAGCAATGTAGTCCACATCATTAGCATAATCATGATTAGCAGACATTTTGCCAGCAATTGCAGAATGAGTAGTATTAATGCAGTAGCCTAGGAATGCAGTCAACATGATTAGCATGATCATCATGATGGCACTAGTATGAGTAGCATGCATTGACTGCAGAAACAATGTCAGCAGTTTTAGCCTAATCATGATCAGCAGTCAGTTAGTAGCAGTTGAAGAACGACTAGCATTATCTGAACAGTAGAAGCATGCAGTGAGGAGCTTTAGCATAATGGAGACCATCGTGTTGATGGCAGCAATTTAGTACAGCAACTTCAGCACTAACATGAACATTGAGATGATGGCAGCAATTTAGTGCTGCAACTTTAGCATCAACATGAACAGTGAGATGATGGCAGCAATTTTAGTGCTGCAACTTTAGCATTAACATGAACATTGAGATGATGGCAGCAATTTAGAACTGCAACTTTAGCATTAACATGACCATCATGTTGGCAGCAGTTGAAAGTAGCATTAGTTGTAAATGCAGTCGACAGTGTTAGCAGGCTTATGACCAGCCTTGCTTTTTACAGCAGTTGTAACATTAGCTGAAGCTGTAGTAGCAATTCAGACGGAAGTGTTAGCAGACTCGTGACTGACCTCATGGCAGCAGCAGAAGCAGCATAGCTGTAATGTTTAGCACATGATAGCAGCAGCTGAGTAAAATTACATTAGCTGTAATGATAGCAGACATGTTAGCAGCAGCTTTAGTAAAAGTAGCATTAACTGCAGTAGCGATGCAGTCAGCTGCATAAGCGATTCATGATTAACCTCATGTTTGCAGCAGTAGTACAAATAGCAGTACGAATAGCATTAGCTGACTTTAGCAGTAATAGCAAAGCAATTGAAGCATAAACATCGCTTTTTTTTTTTCTTTTCTTTTTCCAATAATACAATGAGATGGTTCACTCTTCTCCATCCTTCCTAAGCTGCCTAGTGGCAATGCAGACACGGCATAAGCACACTCGATACTAGCCTCATGATAGCAGTTGAAGTAGTATACTTGTAATGATTACAGCCATGATAGCAGCAGACTGAGTAAAAGTAGCATTAGCTGAAGCTGTAGTAGCAATGCAGTCAGCAGTGTTAGCCGACTCATGACTGACCTCATGTTTGACGTAGCATAGCTGTAATGATTACTGTCATAATAGCAGCATTAGCTGAAGCTGTAGTAGCAAGGCAGTTTAGCAGACTTTGCTGACTCATGACTGCAGCGTTTGACATTGTAGTTGACATGATTAGCAGTAGCCTGAGTAGTGTATCATTAGCTGTACTTATTGGCAGTCTTGGTGTAGCAGCTGTAGCATGAGCTGTAATGATAGCAACAGTTTTAGTAGCAATAGCTGTAATTATTAGTAGTTATGTTAGCAGCAGTTTGAGTAGAGGTAGCATTAGCTGAAACTATTGCAGACAGGAGTTAGCATTAGCTGTAGCAACAGTAGCAAGAGTAGTCAGCATTATTAGCTGATTCATTATGGCTATTCGTGATAGCTGCACAAACTGTTGAAAGCAGGGCTGGAAATGAAGGCAACCATTGCATCTGGAAGTAGTGTGGTCAGCTTGTTGGATTAGGCTGTAGCACCAGCTGGTGTTTGATGAAAGCAGCCCTAATCATGGAAGGAGTGAGGTAAATCCTCAACACAAACATCAACTTAACAAACCCTGACTAAAAAAAAATTGAGAGATAAACGCTGATGATGAGCTGCCGTTTGCAAACTCTGTGTGTAAGCCACAGATCACAGAGAGAGTACACTTTGCTTGTTGCATGCTGGAAAGAGAATGACAGCAGTGAGGCAGTGATATTTAAAGGCGGAGTCCAACTGCCTGATTGGCTGACTGCAGATTGGCTAGAAGTGCACACACTTAGCTGTGAATGACAACTCAGAGATCTTCTTTATTGAATTTGCGCTTAGAGCTACATTTGTCGGTAACAGCTTCACTATCAACGCACAGAGGTGCAACAGGTCCTGATGCCTCATGAAACTGAGGCAGGGTACTGGTAGACGGATTGCCACTTACCTCAACAGCCATACTTACTGCCTTGGTCCGCGTGGTTCTGGCAACAATCTCCTTCCACTTCAGATGTTCTGGAAAATTGAAGATGGTAGGCACAGCATCGTGCTTCAGTTTCCTGCCCTTAGTGCCCTAAATAGAAAATACAGAAAAAGAGGCGGTAGATTGTGATGCATATCATGTGATTTAATTTACCTTTACAATATATGGTGTTTGTAGTTATTTAAATACAGACTTGTTAAGAGTGTGTATCCTATACTCAATTGTTTTACTTTAAAACAAAAAAAAATGGCATACAGCAACTTTCATCAGAAGCTATAGATACAAAATGTGCTGTGTATTTAGCAGATGTACAATTATCTGTATATAATAATCCTTATTTCAGACAGAAGGTAACATACGATGACATAAGAGACATACAGCATGGGGAAAATAATATATATTTTTTAAAAGAAATGCCTGACGATCAGATGACTCCACGACCACTTATAAGTCCTACAGTGTGTACCTACCCTAATAGTAACAGCTCTTTATAGGGTTTCTCAGTGCCACTATGATGCTGTTGTTAGACACTTCCGGGCGCTGCATAAAAGTGTACATCATTTGCATTAACAGTGCCTCACAAGTGGGTACACCAACAGAAGTAAACAACAGACTGGCACTATGCCACCTAGGAACACAAAGAAGTAACCTCATGGCATCGTTGTATGCCACTCTGAGCCTTTGCATTCTTTTCACTCTGTAAGAGGACCATGGATGGCAGGGGGGTGACATATGCTCTAAACAGTGCACATTTTACATTTGCAGAACACGTAGAAAATGTCCTTAAAAGCATTTTGGCCTGAGCATATATTTTGCGACACTGTCGTTGGATGTGACTGCCATCCCTGAGATACTCTTAGTAGGGGAGTTTAGAGGCTCCGTGAGCACCCCAAAAACACATCTCTGTAACCTGTTTTTTTAGGACCCTAAAGGTGTCTAGTTAGGATTTCTTCTTGTTGCCGTTGTCAACTAATGTCCCATGGGGTTTATTTTTAACCCTTTCTGAGTGACACCTACCCCCAACCCAAACCATAACATGGAGATAACAGAGAATACCATAACGCTTGAAGTAAACAACATACAGCGATAAATGAACACATTTTTCTATATCATTTTGACCCAAGGAATAAAGTGGTTATTTTAAAGATTCAAGCACATCTTGACTATATTTCAGGACATAAACAGCCAAAAACTAGCAGAAAATGTTCAAATCACAATTATCACATCTATATTTCTCTTTGTACTAAACTTTTAATGTGTATTATTTTTTACCATACGTTTTTTAGGACCCTTATGGTGTCTAATTAAGAATTATTCTTGTTGCCCTGGTCAAATAATGGCCCATGGGGTTCATTTTAACCCTTTCTGACACCTATTCCCAATCAAACCATAAAATGGAGATAACAGAAAATACCATAACTCTTGAAGTAAACAAACTACAGAGACAAATGAATACATCTTTCTATATCATTTGGACCCAAGGAATGCATTAAAGTGGTTAATATTAAGATTCAAGCACATTTTACTCTATTTCAGGACAGAAACAGCAACAAAAAAAAATTGCATAATATTTGGAAATCACATCTATATTTCTCTTTGTACTACATTTTTAAGGTGTATTCTTTTTACCATGTATTTTAGGACCATAAAGGTGTCTAGTTAAGTTTTAATCGTGTTGCCCTGGTCAAATAATGTCCTATGGGGTTTATTTGAACCCTTTCTTACACCTATTCCCAACCCGAACCATACAATGGAGACAATAGAAAATACCATAACTCTTGAAGTAAACAACATACAGAGACAAATGAACACATTTCTATTTATCTATTTGACCCAAGGAATTCATTAAAGTGGTTATTATTAAGATTCAAGCAGGTCTTGACTCTATTTCAGGACAGAAACTGCAAAAAACAAACAGAAAATGTTTTAATCACATCTATATTAATCCTTGTATTAAATACTTAAGGTGAATTCTACTTTACCCCATGTTTTTTAGGACCCTTATGGTGTTAAGATGGTTAAGATTTCTTCTTGTTGCCCAGGTCAACTAATGTCCCATGGGGTTCATTTGGTGACCATTTTAAATCAATGTCCACAGGAGTGGCGTTTTCATATCTGCACCAGACAACGTACAAAGACAAATAAACCCACTTTTTCATGGAATGTTTACACCAGGAATCTAATGGAAAGGTCACTGACATGGTACAACCATTCTTTATTGGTGAAAACACACAAATATCAAATTCTGGCTTATATTTAGGCATAATATAACTTTCTTAAATAATCAAAACACAATTTCACTGATCAGTATCATCCATCTCATCATCAAACTCCACCTCATTCTCTTCCCTCTCATCATCATCATCATCACCACTGATGACACCAGCAGCCAACAGGTCAATGAGAGATAGGGGCAGAATTGGCCCACAAGACCAGACAGGCTCCAAAATCCCTCCTTCCGTCTTCTGCCACCCCTGACCATCATCATAGGATTTAGGCCTCCAAAAGATTGGCTCAGCTGCTCGCTTGTAACAGGTCACTCTATAGTTCACCCACTGGATGTGGGGGATGAGTGTGTCCTGGCATGGGGGCAAGCAAGCTGTTCCACGCCTCAGCCTCTACTGCGCCTTGATGGAATCAAGGCGCAGTATGGATGGACCACTCTTGATTCCATCAAGGGCGCAGTAGAGGCTGAGGCGTGGACTTTCGGAGAAATTCATAGTGCAAGGTCCAGCCACCAGGAAACCCCAGGACTTTAAGTTCTTTCTGGGCAATGAGGAAAATAAGCGACAGCTCTGCCAGTTGATGCTCAAGGTCTGGGGGAGTAAGGAGGCAGCATCCCGGCTGGTAAAATGTGAAACAGCTGCTCTCATCGTGGAAGGAACAGCTCATAAACTTGTGGGATTAGATTGAGAAGTGAGTTGATTGATCAATACCTAGATAACTTTGGTGAGTTCTTGTGTTAGCAGATTTGCCAAGAATGATTGTTGATGTTAATGACGACATCAACCTGCTCATCTACCTTGACACTGGCACAGGCAGGCACCATCAGCTGGTAAATATCACTGAGCTAGCAATCTTTCTTGTACTGTAGCACCCTGCTTGGGTACCATCAGGGCTGTACTAGTTCATGCAAGGGCAAGGTGGCACCACTCAAAAAGCTCCAGAAGAACCCCAAATTTCAAAAGGCTTTCAGGTTGGTGTATGATCATCCTAACAATAATTAATGATGATGATAAGAGGGAAGAGGTTGAGATGGATGATACTGATCAGTGAAATTATGTTTTGATTATTTAAGAAAGTTATATTATGCCTAAATGTAAGCCAGAATTTGATATTTGTGTGTTTTTCACCAATAAAGAATGGTTGTACCATGTCAGTGACCTTTCCATTAGATTCCTGGTGTAAACATTCTATGAAAAAGTGAGTTTATTTGTCTTTATATTGTTCAGATATGAAAACGCCACTCCTGTGGACATCGATTTAAAATGGTCACCAAATGAACCCCATGGGACATTAGTTGACCTGGGCAACAAGAAGAAATCTTAACTGGACACTATAAGGGTCCTAAAAAACATGGGGTAAAGTAGAATACACCTTAAGTATTTAATACAAGGATTAATGTAGATGTGATTTGAACATTTTCTGTTCGTTTTTTGCAGTTTCTGTCCTGAAATAGAGTCAAGAACTGCTTGAATCTTCATAATAACCACTTTAATGAATTCCTTGGGTCAAAATGATAAATAGAAATGTGTTCATTTGTCTCTGTATGATGTTTACTTCAAGAGTTATGGTATCTTCTATTGTCTCCATTGTATGGTTCGGGTTGGGAATAGGTGTAACAAAGGGTTAAAATAAACCCCATGGGACATTATTTGACCAGGGCAACAAGATTAAAACTTAACTAGACACCTTTAGGGTCCTAAAAGACATATGGTAAAAAAGAATACACCTTGAAAATGTAGTACAAAGAGAAATATAGATGTGATTTCAACATTTTCTTCAATTGTTTTGCTATTTCTGCCCTGCAATAGAGTCAAGATGTGCTTGAATCTTAATAATAACCACTTTAATGCATTCCTTGGGTCCAAATGATATAGAAACATGTGTTCATTTGTCTCTGTATGTTGTTTACTTCAAGAGTTATGGTATTTTCTGTTATCTCCATTTTATGGTTTGATTGGGAATAGGTGTCAGAAACGGTTAAAATGAACCCCATGGGCCATTATTTGACCAGGGCAACAAGAATAAATCTTAACTAGACACCATAAGGGCCCTAAAAAATATATGGTAAAAAAGGATACACCTTAAAAGTTTAGTACAAAGAGAAATATAGATGTGATAATTGTGATTTGAACATTTTCTGCTAGTTTTTGGCTGTGTATGTCCTGAAATAGAGTCAAGATGTGCTTGAATCTTTAAAATAACCACTTTAATGAATTCCTTGGGTCAAAATTATATAGAAAAATGTGTTAATTTGTCGCTGTATGTTCTTTACTTCAAGAGTTATGGTATTCTCTGTTATCTCCATGTTATGGTTTGGGTTGGGGGTAGGTGTCAGAAAGGGTTAAAAATAAACCCCATGGGACATTAGTTGACAACGGCAACAAGAAGAAATCCTAACTAGACACCTTTAGGGTCCTAAAAAAACAGGTTACAGAGATGTGTTTTTGGGGTGCTCACGGAGCCTCTAAACTCCCCTACTATCTGAGAGGATATGTGCAAGACATTTTAATTCCATAGACACACCCAGAGCAGCATCTGACTGAGAGACAGAACACTGGAAAAGTGGATTTCCTGTCCTCTGTACATCTGACAATCATGATGATACTTTCTGGGGAATTTTATGTAATGTCATGTTCTTTGCCATGCTGTGAGCATATCCTCAATAACTGTCTTAAAATCAAACTGATTATCAGTAGTTAAAACAGACTGCACTTTTGATGATCACTCTGATGAATTCAAGGACATTGTTTTACCTTCACATCTGGGAGGAACTGATCATCCTTAAAGTGAGCACTGCACAGGCGTGAGGACTTGTTAGGCTTCCAATTGGCTCTCCTCATCCTCACCAACCATACCCTCCGCCTCTCTGCATCACCAACTTCTCTAGGAAATCTGTTAGACAGACAGACAGACAGACACACACACACACACACACACACACACACACACACACACACACACACACACACACACACACACACACATTAACTGTTGTGCAAATGGAATGATGTGAATATTAAAAGTTAATACCGACAAAGCATCACACATTTTGTATCTGCAATTAAAATTGTTAATTTATAAAAAGGGACAATGTACATTAAATAATATGAGCACTTTGGGCCATTATTAAAATGTGTCACATTAAGCCACAATTAGACACACTCGCCACGGGTGCAATGTGTCCTAAGCTTGTACTGTACGTACAGTATGTATGTATGTATGTATTATGGACTCTGTGTGGATGTAGGCTACTTCTACAAACAGCATTTTGAGAATTGATTGCACGAAATAAATGCACTCGACGTTCATGTTTACATAAATCACAATAGACCAGGGTTTCTCAACCAGTTAGACCCTCTATATGTATTGCTGGCACTGTACTTCGTGCGTTCTTTTTCAATCTACAACAAAAAATAGCCGATCTATTGCTTGTAGATCTGCTTGTAGATCTGCTTGTAGATCTGACCGATGAATGACCCCCGGCCGTGTTGATAATATCGGTGGACAAACTCAGGGTTACGGATGTAACCCCGGTTTCTTTAGAATTCGGAGTAACATACTCACTATGGGATATCAGCGCCCCCTGGCGTTGATGCAGAGCTACATACCATAAACTCCCGGGCCATTCATTGGCTGAGAAGGGTATGTCACGTGTCCGGTAGACCGGAAGAGGTATAAAACCTCTTGCGTGACGTGGCTCATCCTCTTTAACACGCTCTCTGCATGCAGATGCACACAAACAGGGGTGTTAGGTGAGTATGTTACTCCGAATTCTAAAGAAACCGGGGTTACATCCGTAACCCTGAGTTTCTTGTCTAATTCTCCGTAACATACTCACTATGGGATACATAAACCCCCCTGGGGCTTATAGCCATACCGAATCTCAGGTCCGCACGCCCCCTAGCCATAAGGCCCCGTCCCCCTGGACGTGACCTTCGGCCTCACGGGCGCCCCAGCCCTCCAGGCCGGGGTGCGGTATATAATTGAAAGAAAAGGACCCTGACAGACCAAGTCTGCCTATTCATCTAATGAACAGACACAAGTCTGACCCATAAGTGAAAACAAGGAAACAGGGCCTCCTCCCCTGGAAACCTACCAACGGTGGTTCCGAGGGGACTCAAGAGAAGGAAGGTAGAGAAGGGAAAAAAGACGGGTTACACAAAAAACCTGCCTAACCTCCCCTACCCTAACTAGAGACAGCCGCTATGTCCAGTACAGCGTGCGCCACTGACGCCGCTGCCACATCCAGGCTGTAGAAGGCCGCAAAAGTCGATGGAGACGACCAGTTTGCGGCCGCGCACACCTCCTGGACCGACATTTCCCTGGAGAGGGCCCAGGAAGTAGCCACGCCTCTAGTAGAGTGAGCCTTCAGTCCTTCTGGAACTGGAGCGCCACTACTGACGTAGGCCAGCCTAATGGCATCCAAACTCCATCTAGAAAGCGTCGCCTTAGTCACTGCCTTCCTCCGACCCTCTGGGCCGAAGGAGACAAAAAGTTGCGACGACGACCGGCCGACCGCCGTCCTCTGGCAGTAGAGCTTCAACGCCCTCACTGGGCAAAGACAGTGCAGCCGCCTATCCTCTGCAGAAGCGAAAGGAGGCGGATGAAACTATCAGCTCAACCGGTGTCTGGGTCACCATTCCGTTCTTGGGAACAAACGCCATGTTGGGCTTAACCAAACCCTGCTGTCGTCTCCCAAGAACCTCATGCACTCCGAACTTACTGAGAGCGCATGTATGTCGCTGACCCGTGTAGCTGTAGTGAAAACAACCACAAGAACCGTTTCGAGACTAACGATCTCCAGATCCATAGAGTGAAAAGGCTCGAACGGTGGGAGGCAAAGCGCACCCAGCACCACCGCCAGGTCCCAGGCCGGGAACAGAGGCCTAGAGACCGGCCTGGCCCGCCTGGCACCGTTCATAAAACTACGCACCAGCGGATGTCGGCCAACCGTCATGTCATCGAAACCCACGTGACAAGCGGAAATGGCCGCCTGGTACACCTTAACCGTCGAGAAAACCAGACCTTGGTTCAATTTGTCCTGCAAGAACATGAGGATGCTGCGTACCGAGGCCCGGAAGGCCTCAACCGGCGGTGACTGACTCAGACACCATGACACGAACAGGTTCCACCTGTCGTCGTACGCAGACCTCGTGGAAAGGGCCCTCGCCCCCTGGATGGTAGCCACCACCTCAGGGGGCAGGCCATAAGAAGTCAAGGTCTCCCCCTCACGGGCCAAGCCCACCGGTCTAGGTCCTGAGGTTGCTTGTGGAAAATCCCGACCCCTGCCTGCCGTAGCAGATCTCTGATCGGGGGGAGGGCCCAGGGCTCGTTGTAGAGGAGAGGATTATTCCTAACCTCCACGCGCCCCACGCCAGTGCCACCAGTGGCACTGACAGTCCGTGGAGTCTGACCCTCTCCAAGTTGAGAGGACCAACTCCAGTGACGGGAATGCATAAAGCAGTTCAGTCGGCCAACCTGGCCCAGATCTGGCTTGTTATCTCCGGAGGAGAGGCCAATCTGCGTACCAAAAAATGCCCCCGGACAACAGAGTCGCTCCGCTGTTCAGGAGGCCCGGTACCTGTGAGGCTCTGGTTGACGTAAAGCGCGCGTCGCACCACAGCGTCAGATCGCCAGCTAGCCTGTCCAACACTGGAGAGGCCAGGCCTCCCTGCTTTTGGCATAGCACACGGTCGTGGTGTTGTTGGTTCTGACCAGGACATGACAACCTCGAAACCCGAGCCTTGCAAAGTCTGACCGTCAGAAGAAGACCGTCATCAGCTCCAGGTAGTTGATGTGGGCCGTCTGTAGACTGGGACCCCACACCCCCCCTGGCCGAGCGGCTCTCGTGGACGGCACCCCTCCTGTGAGGCTGGCGTCCGTGGTAATGACCTTCCGCGAGACCACAGCCCCCATTCTGACCCCTTGGACAGAAGGGCTGCATCTGACCACGATCGAAGCGTTCCACGCACCGTGGGGATACCCGGACCTTCCGATAACCTCAGGTGGACGGGGCTCCAAGAGCCCACATCCACCTCCGGGGAAAAAGGGTCACATGTGGGGCTTGTCCAAACGAAACAGGTGTAAGGCCGAAGTCATGAGACCCGTCGCCTGCACGCATAGCCTGTATGTGACTTGTCGCCTCACGCGAGAAGACCATAGGCCGAAAAGCTGTCTATCCCGCCCGGGACAGACGCGCCGTGAGCCTGGTCTAGCCCAGCGAGATCCCCTATGAAGGTGGTCCGCTGAGACGGGACCAAGACGCTCGACGGACGGTGACGGTGAAAAAACCCCGCAACGTCAAGTGGGGAAACGGTCACGTCGGTGTGCCGCGCCACCTCCTGACCGTGGTGGATAGAAAGGAACGTGGAAACAAGCATTGAAAACAATGCTGGTCCACCCATCTCCTTAACGCACCGTCCGCAAAGAGGGTCACACACCAGTACAACCACAGTGTGTTGTTGTTGATCAGGGGAGCTGACCAGTACAACCACAGTGTGTCACTGATGTACTGAAAAACCCCTACACACACAGTGTACCACTGAAGTACCGGGATAGTAAACAGTTCCGGACTGCAAACTCTCCAACAAGCTGCCTCAGCAAGCGAGTTAGTAGGGGCTCTGATGTCACCCAGTGCGGACAACGCACACGTTTCCAACTGGACCGGTGATGTCGCCACGTGATCCAGCGGACCCGCACATGCGGGGCCGTTAGAGACCGTGGAAGGGTAGCGGTGGTAGGTGGCCACCGTGGTGTTGCTTTAGCGGGGCTGGCTATGCGCTGCACCAAAAAACAACACTGCAATGTGTTGTTGTTAGTGAGGCCAGTTAGCCGCCAATCGAAGCAACAGTAGCCTGACTGAAGGTTATGCAAACCTAGCAGCTAACAAGCTAGTCAAGGCTAAACCACCATGAGCCAAGAAACGTTGAAATCCGTTTCCAAGGGAACCGTTTTTTTGTGTGTGCGTTGCCATGGGGACCAAAGACGCTACTACTGGTGCTAGCAGCGCTAACCCTGTGTGCGTTGCCATGGGGACCAGCGACGCTGCCACTGCCGCCAGCGGTGCTAACCCTGAGGTGACCACTCGAGGCAGTAGAGGTACTAACGGTCCGTTAGGACCCGGCGGGGTCATGTGACCGGTCACGGGGACCTCGCCTGACGTCAGCATCAGGTTTGTCCGCCAGCGCAGCCTGTCTGTTTCCATGGAAACCAACGGCGCTGTCACTCTGACAAACGGGGCCGTCCGAAATAAGCCTACCTTGGCCGTCGCCCTCTCGTCTGAGCCCAAAGGCTCCGGACGGAGCGTCGACAAAGTCGTCCTCCCCGTAGGGAGTGCTTTTTCGCTCGTTAGTGGCGAACGAGGTCTGTAGTCCGTGAGGCGTTACGGCAAAGGGGGCATCTGTCCCTCCAAAATGGCGGAGACAGAGGTCCGCTCTTTGACCCAAGTATTTATTGAGACCCTTCAGATTCAGAATGGGTCGTACCCCCCCCCCCTTCTTTTCCACCAGAAAATATTACGAATAGAAAACCAGTTGGTTCCGATTCATAGATAGTTCTCTGACTATGTTACTCTGAACTCTAAGGAAACCGGGGTTAAAACGTAACCTCGAGTTTCCTGACAAATTCTTCGTAACATTCTCACTATGGAGAGAGAGAGAACCCCCTCTCTCAGAGACATGGTTGCCTTATCCTCCGCATGAGAGGAACAACACCGTGTCCGACATAGGAGATTATATGCATAAGAGCACGTGGAAAACACACCAGTACAACCACAATGTGTTGTTGCGGATCAGGGGAGTTGATCAGTACAATCACAGTGTGTCACTGCTGTACTGAAAAACCCTGTACACATACAGTGTAACGCTGATGTACTGGGATAGTAAACAGAAGTATCGGAAGTAATTCTTTAATAGCGCCCATGCTCAAGAGGAAGGAGACTTCCTCCCTCAGAGTATTGGCTGCTGGACCCCTTGCACGGGAAAACAATACTTTTTCTGTCACGGGGGGTTTTGTGGAGAAATGCAGCCTGAAACCCTTTAGTATTGTGAGCAATACCTAAGCATTCGGCTCGCAAACCTCCCATTGCTTCACACCCCGAGCGAGTGGATTGGACGATGACGTCACCGGCCGCTCGGAGAGTGGGAGCGTTGCCATGGGGACCAGTGACGCTGCCACTGCCGCCGGCGGTGCTAACCCTGAGGTGACAGGCAGTAGAGGCACTAACGGTCTGTCCCAAGGACCCCGCGGGGTCTACGTGACTGGTCACGGGGACCTTGCCTGACGTCAGCATCCGGTTTGTCCGTCACCGCCGCTTGTTCGTTCCCATGGGAACCAACAGCACTGCTACTTGGACAGACGCGACGCTGGACAGACGGGGCCGTGTGTGTGGCCCTCGTTTAGTAGCGCTGGTAAGCCCTGGCCAACGGAGGACTCGGAGGAGTCACGTGATTGGCCATGGGAAAAAACCCCGGCGTCGGAATTAAGCCCATAGATATATACAGTGAAAACTAGATCACACCACTGGATATATATACCTATGAGTAATCCTACCTTGGCCGTCGCCAGAGTGTAGAAAAGAGAGTAACGTCACGCTTTGCTCTCGCTGCAAAGCGGGCCTCTATGGGCTATAGTTCCAACATTGGAACTATCTCATTGACGTAGACAGAGCACTTCCGCCTTCCATTCTCACAATGGGATCGACGCTACTGTCATTACTCTCTTCCTAACTTACTCTGGCCGCCGCCATCTTGTTTGAGCCCAAAGGCTCTGCCCGGAGTGTCGACAAACCTCTAGGAGGTGCTTTGTCGCCCTCCAGCGGCGAACGTGAGGCGGTACGGCCAAGGGGTCATGTCTGACCGAAGTACTTCCGATTCACAGTGGTGCGTGAGCACTTCCTGTGGGACGGAAGGCAAAAACCGGCGTGACCCCATTCCACTGGCGCATTTGCGCCCTCTGGCGGACAGGGGTGATGTGGGTTTTTATATTACCTTCACATGATCCAAAAACATGCACAGATGTTATCCAACAATGTCTAGAACATCGGGACTCGGGTGTTCTAGACAGTGTGGGCTTATGTAATTGAGAACGTTGATACATTTACATTACATGCACAGATATTATCCCATCAATGTCTGGGATACCGGAGTTCAGGCATCACAGACATTATGGGCTTATATACAGAGAGCATTGGAGCAGAGAAGCCCGCGGTAGGGGACTCCACTGCTCCGCTGCTCTCAAGCCACGTGAAAGAACGAGATCGTTTGTAACATGTAACACATTTATTTCTTTGGCAGAAAAAAAATTGTACTTTTAAACACACATTCGTTTTCATTAAACATGGCCTTTTGGCAGTCGAGGAGCCGTCCATCTTGTCCATCGAGGCCTGTAAAGCCACGGTCCTCTTCCCCAGCACGGCCGGGGGGGAGGGGGGGCTGAACCGGTCTGTGCACCGGTGAGAGTCTGCTAATGTGCTAATGTGCTTTATGTACTTGGAACATGAGTATGAAACAAGAGCAGGCACAGAAACAGTAAACAGCATGAACGTTTTAACATAATTCTATGACAAAAACAACATGTGTCCCAATGGCGCCCGATGAGCCTGTCCAAGGTCTTCAGAAGCCCCCGAGGTTTGCTCGATACACAGAGTGAGAAGGCTAACAAGCTGGTGTTATCCTAGCGAGGCAAGCTAGGCTAGGACAACGCTGTTAATAACCTGTTGCATGGGTGTTAAGCCAACAAAAACACTGCCTGACTAAGGCGACGTTAACCTAGCGAAGCAGCTAACGTAGCTAGTCTGGGCTAACTCACTCACGAGCTTCTGCCTCGTTCTCCCCTCGCCTATGCTGCCGTCGCCGGAGCCCCTTCGTTGTCTCCTGGCGACGCACCGCTGGCCCGGTACGCTTGCTGTGGCAGCGGAGTAGACGGCTGGGAAGAGGGGGAGGAAGTGCCGCTAGGTAGTTGCACCTGGGTGGTTCCCCCAGACACGGTGCTAGCGGCCGCTGCAGTGCTGCGTAGCACGGCTTGTGTAGCAGCCTGGAGGTGCTGCGAGCGGGGGCTAACGCCGCTCGCAGCCGGGACTGCCGGAGGGCCCATTGTGGACTGTGAGCGCACGTGGTGGGCCCCACCACCCACGTTCCCTGGGCCGGTGTCCATGCGGGGTGTTGCTGGATCCGCGACGACCGGGGACGAGACGTCGCTGCTTCCCGCAGCCAGGGCGCTGCCCTGGCTAAGCGGCTATCGAGGTGCAGCGTGGAGAACAGAGCGCAGTCCTCACAGCGTCCCGGTGCATCTTGGAAATGCCTCGGCCCCGTAGAGACCGAGGCACGAGATGCAGAAACCATGAGGGTCATCCCCGGCGATCATCAAGCGGCAGAGCAGCAATACGCAGGGACGTGGAACCTCCATCTCGAGCTAACCTGTTAGCTTTCAGCCGCAAGGCTAAGAGCGCGGAAAACTCAAAGGAGGAAAACTTGCTTTAGCAGTAAAAGAAAGAAACAGAAGATAGCCGCGGGAGCGGAAATAATAAAACTTTTTTTTTTAATAGGAGGAAAACCCGTTGGTTAGTACAAGTACCTAACCTCACTCCGTCAAATGGAAGAAGCTTGCGACACACATTTTGTTTCACAGCGTACTTGCATCTGAGACTCCGGGCGCAGAATCGATGACAGACGGAGTTTAATTTTTTCAAGCTACTAGGCAGGTGATTGGATGATCCCGCCCCTAGCAGCCGCTGATTGGTTCGTATGCGCAGCGGTTCGGGCAGCTTTACTCTGTGAGCAATCCCAGACCCTCCTTCCTGAAACCAAATGCAATGCAATGCATGAGATTTCCGGAGGGAGGGGGTGTTTACCAGGCTAACAAGTACCACCGAGTGGGCTAAAGCTGGTTTCTGTCCTGATCAAAGTTACGTTTGTTATTATTAAGGTATGTCTTGAGCTGTTGCATCTGCCATGCAGAGAAGCGAAAAAGGATGAGCCACGTCACGCAAGAGGTTTTATACCTCTTCCGGTCTACCGGACACGTGACATACCCTTCTCAGCCAATGAATGGCCCGGGAGTTTATGGTATGTAGCTCTGCATCAACACCAGGGGGCGCTGATATCCCATAGTGAGTATGTTACGGAGAATTAGACAAGAAACTGATTGACAAGCTAGCGACACGATGTTCAAAATTTGTCTTACAAACTTTTCAAGGCAAGCGACACTGATTTGTAAAGTATATATCAGCCATACATTAAAGGTTCTTTCCTTTCACACGGCAAGCGATGATGTTATTGACATGTTTCAGGGCTACTCCCGGCGAAACGAGATTTCATAGTGGCTGCTACAACACGTTGCATAGTGCATACGTTTGTGCATGCATATTTGGATCATATTCCAAAAAAATGGCAATCAACAAACAAGCTATCACCAAAACAAATAAAATATAAATCTACTTACCGGAAAAATGAAAAACCACAGTTGGATCGATGAGTGCATCCAACAGCCGAACACGTCATTTTCGCCGTCCAAAATCACCGTAAAATTAACGTGATACATAGAATACACAAGCTGTGAAAGGGTTAAAGTTATTCATAAGTCAAAATATGCAAACATAAGATGAAATTCTAAAACAAATCGGAGTTTCTTTCAGCTAAACTACACGCACCTGCTACATCGATAGTTGACTGACTGAATGACACGCCCACCTTCTGTGTAGGCTGTCAATCAAAATCATCACGATGAAGCCACGCCTCTCCAACAGTACACTACTTTATCATCAATTTTAGAATAAATGGGACCATAATTTACCAAAACGCATATCATGATGATTGAAAGGAGACTTTAAACTAGCGACTGGAAGCATATAGTATTTATGTAAATTTTTAAAAAGGTAAGAAAATCGAGTCTGAAAGTTGGTCAAAAACCCATCCGCTTGCGTTAAAATAAATTCTTTCTGACACCAGCAGGTCGGCGCAGGGTAAAACAGCGCCTCACCCTGGCCAGTCATAAGCATCCGGGTTGGCCTCATCGTAAATACCTAAGACTTGCCCCTTGGTGGTGACACATGCATGGAGCAGTTGAATTAAAACATGTTGTTTTCTCTCTCTCTCTCTCTCTCTCTCTCTCTCTCTCTCTCTCTCTCTCTCTCTCTCTCCACATTTGGGGAAAGCCCCTGTCTGTCTCTCCATGTTGACTCATCGCTTGATAGTCCTCTTGAGGACGGGTGCGTTACTGAGGGACAGACAGAGAGACACACAGGTTGACATGTTGATGAATGGTCTGGGTTCTGTCCGGGGACAGAGGGTCCGCTGTGACATGGAGTTGAATTAAAGGTGACAGCGTGACATATTGGATTGTGAAATATCACACAGGGAGTGTTGTGTTGGAACCAGGCGGCAGGATCCCGTCCCTGCAAATGAAGCCAATGCGGAAATTATGAAAACGCTGCAGTTCTCATTATAGAGGGTGTCGCTGTTTCTCCTCCTGCTGGTTGCAGAAGAAGTTTCATGCCATTAAAGGAGTAGTTCACCCAAAAGAAATACTTATTTTCTATCAATTACACACCCCATGGCCATGAAGCCTTGAATTTGTACTGGACTGCTCCAACGCTGGACTCTTTTAACCTATTAAGACCTGAGGCCGATTCTACATGTATTATAAATCCCAATAGTTTTCTAAAAAGCATATGTTGGTATATCAGTGGTTCTCAACCCTTTTCATAATTGTCAAGGACCCCCTAAAGCCTAAACTAAAACAAATATCAAATGCCAGAACACAATAAAATCATCTTAACACATGCTTTTAATAAACCAAAAATCTTTTTTTAAGCATTGCGAGGCTATAGCAATATTTTCATATACTTATTTAGAGCTAGGTTTAGGGATAACTTCACTCACACAAATGTTACAGGAATTAGTAATTTTCAGAAATGTAGTACGATGCCATATAGATCTACTGCCACATGCATTCTGCACGGACCCCCCAAAAAATGTATTAAGCCGCGGACCCCCATCTCAAAACATTTTGTTCCAGGGCCCCCCAGAATCAAAGATTGGAGTAAAAAATGTTCGCTTTAAAACATATATATTCAAAGATTTGCTCCGATTCTCTCAAAGTGTAAATTAATGCTTTTTAGCTCAAATCTAAAAATGACATAGATGCGTGGCCCGGTCTTAATGGCTTAATGGCTGCCTTGAAAAGACACATATTCTCTCAGGCTTATGGCAAATAGTTGTTGTTTTGTTTGGTTGTGTTAGTTGGTTGTTCATTGTATTATATGTAAAGCGTTCATGAAATGCGCTATATAAATTCAAGCTATTATTATTAATTTAAAAACTGATGATAAAGTAGGGTATGCTTCTAGGCAGTGTTGATTTTTTTCACTTAGGAAAACTAAAAACAAAATAAAAACAAAGCTATTATGACTAAAAATAAGACTAAATATACTGACAATTTCGTCAACAAATAAAAACTAGACTCAAATGTTTGGGAAGTACTAGTGGAAAAGAGATCCAGTAGAACTGAGACAAGTCATCATGGGTGCACGTGAGTGTCACAGACCAAAAATAGACGATCTACAAGTTCACAACGCATTGCGCTGCGGCACGTTGTGAGCTTGTAGATTGGCTATTTTTAGCACGCAAGCGAAAATCATTTTGATGCCATCAAGGCCCGCCAAACATAAATGTAGTAAATTAAAACATTTCAGGTGACTAAAATAGGACTAAAACTAAACAAAATTTTATTTAAAAGACTGACTAAAACTAAATCAAAATTTGCTGTCAAAATCAACACTGCTTCTAGGGCTTCTACTGGCTCACTGAGTGAAAACCCGCCCTCGCAGCCCTTCAAGCCAATAGCATTCCTTTCTGGTGCCATTCCAGGACAGGAACTTCCAAGATGGAGGCTTTGAATTGGTTGAAAACGTGGCTTCAAAACGAGTCTGTAGAAACCAACATCACCGTTCCTTTTGTCCATATTTTTACAGTCAATATTTGGAACAGAGATTTGATCCATGGTAGACTGGGACAGCTCTTCATAGACTCTTAAGTCCTCCCCACTGGTGGAAAGTAACAAAGTAACATGTTTCAAGTAGGCCTAATGTACTTGAGTACAATGTTGATGTACTTTTACTCTACTTGAGTTCTAAATGTTTTGACTTTATTTACTTTATAGTACTTCTACTCCACCATGTCTCAGAATCAAATATTGCCATTTTTTTTACACCACTACAATTATTTGGCATATAAGAAAGTACACAGAAAGTACATTATGGTCAGTAGGAGAGAGGAGGTCATCATAACATGTATGATGGCCATACATGTTTGATGTATGATGGCCATGTACTGCATGTACTGCATGACCATCATACATTGAAGCAGATGGCAGAGTACAGAGAACACAATATCTGGCAACCCTGACGTAGCCCAGACGGTAAGCGTGTTACGTCACTTCCTGTATTGTCTGAGCTAGCGAGGCGTCTATCTAGGGTTGCCAACTCTCAGAAATAAAAATAAGGGACACTGTCAGGCCGCGCGGCCGGCAAAATTTTGGGGGGCCCAAAACCATTTCGGGGGCCCCAAACCCCCCAAATGCATAGGAAAATATGCATAGAAAAATATGCATTTTGGCACAGTTAGACCTATAACACAATATAAATACAACAGGTATTACACCTGCATTAGGCCACTACATCACACTTACTGTAACATGGTAGTAACAAGTCCTATTCATACCATAATCACAAGGAAATGGAATGCTTCAACCATACACCAGATATCTATAATAAGCCCATGGCATGTACTGAGAAAACAGTCACAAACCTGAATTTGATCAGTATTGTATTGGAAGTATACATGAAAAACAGATCATCATTCAAGAATTTATTTTGTCACAATGTGCAAAGTAACAGATGCAGTTTATTCTTCAAGTACATCAAATGTATTTTAACAGTTTTAAACAATACAAAAACATTAAATGTAATAAACATCTTACTCTTATAACTTATTCTTTGAAATAACAAAAACATCTTAAACCAAAAAACAATAAAGTGCTGCTGTGAGAGCAATATCTTAACTGTAAACAAAAAAAACATAGTACAAGAATAATCACAACTGTAAACAAAAACATGCTATGACAACACTTGTGTAGCCTACAAACAGTATGCTACGTTATACTGCTACAGAACTCAGACATTTTCTGAACAATTTCTTTTAATTAATCTGCTGCTGTGAGCTCTTGCAAGACTAAAATGCTAGCCTGTCTACAGACCCACTCACTGAGTGGACTGCCTCTGGACAAAAAAATAAAATAAAACTAGAAAAAGTGCTCCTCGGAGCACAGGTCTCCGCCAGGTCAGGTAGGTTATTGTGGCCTCTATAATAGGCCAATGTGAAAAGGGTGCCATTTATTCTTAGGCCTTGCACGGCAATCGGACACTGCATTCATGATTTGAGGCATTTTGTTTAAAAAAAATGTTTTGCTAAAGTAGACCTGCTGGTGGCGCTATAACAGGCCAATGTTAAAAGGGTGGCATTTGCTCCTCAACATAGTGTGAATGTGCGTGCAAAGTTTGACCGCAATCGGATGCAGGGGCAAGGGTTTTTCCTTGACCTCTAGGGAGTGCGCTTACAAAGTTTTACACAGATCGGTGCAGTTATAGGTAAAAACACGAATGGGCCTGTTATAGCGCCACCATGAGGCTGATTTGAACATTTTCAAGTGGCATTTCTTCCTCGGCATAGTGGGAATATGCATGCAAAGTTTCAAGGAAATTGCATGCTGTGTTCATGATTTGAGGCATTTTATTCAAAACGGAGCACTCCTGCAAACTTTGGAAGACATTTTTAGCCAATCAGGATGGAACATGAAAAATCTGAAAGACCTGTTTTGTTTAATGACTATAGAGATACTGTGTACCGATTTACGGGATTTTTGGACAGAATCTGTAGGAGTACTGTCAAAAAATATGTTTTGCACAAATCGGCCTCCTGGTGGCCCATGTGAAAAAAAAAGAGGTTCTGCTGTGGCATCCAGGGAGTGTGTGTGCACAGTTTCACTGCGAGCAATCCAACGGTGCCTGAGATTAGTTGTCCACAGACAGAATGACGGACACACGGACGGACGGACGGACGGACGGACGGACGGACGGACGGACGGACGGACAGGGGGCAAAACATACTCTCTCGCCAATGTCGCCATGCCTTTCGGCCTGGCGGAGACAATAAATCCAAAGGCACATAATATGCTTCCCTGGCAAGTTGCACCCCCTGTTGGCAGACCCTAAAACTGTCTATTCTTCAAATAATATTTTAGATACATCAACTGTATTTTAACGGTTTTAAAACAATACAAAAATATAAAACGTAAAAAACATGTAACAGTAGTAATGCATACAACTTTGGCTTCAGTGCAATTTATTTTTTTACTTATTCTTTGAAATAAGTAACAGTATGAAATAAGTATTAACTGTAAACAAGAAAACTTAGTGCAAAAAGTCACAAATAAATCACAAATCGTAAACAAAAACATGTTTTGTGCCTCAAAGGCCATGACAACACAAAAAAATATATATAATCTCTGCCTAAAAACCAGACTACAGCATTACTGTAGAGATTTCCAGGCTCTGTATGGAGGGTTCCTGGCTCTATGCAAGTGGCAAGTTACACTCTGCCTATGGAACCAGAGAAGATCACACAACCCTATTTCTTCCACTTGTATTTTCACATTTCATAGTTGAGAGTGACAATCAGCTCACTCTTCATTAGTGCAACAGAGCATTTGTTCCTCACATCTGTCCATTTGTTTTTCATAAAAGAGAAGACCCTCTCCACGTACCCAGTAGAGGATGGGATGCTGAGGACAAAGGACACCATAGCCAGGATGTTTGGAAGCTCAGCTGCCCGGCCCCTGAGAACTGCCATCCACCTCTCAGCTGTTCCCTTCGACTCCCAATCCTGACGCTCTTTGAGGTGATCGAGGAGGCTGTTTGCAATAACACACTCATCATAGAGCTCATCCATAGAGAGGTTAAGCCTGCCAATAGAAATGAAAGGGCATTCAGTTCACAGAGCAGTATTACTAAAAACTACACAAATAAAAGCACTCTGCATTTGTTTGTATTTAAACAACAATAGTTTAAGCACAGTAATCAAACATGTTTGAATGATAATTGAAATATGAAAAGCTGTAGTATCAACTGTGGGAGCATGAACATTTATGTGAAGACATACAGTATGACATGTGTATGATGAGAATAGTTTATTTATTGTGTCTAATACAATTTTACTTGTAATGTGAATATTTGTGCATAATATGCCAGTATAAAGGGATTCAGTGGTACTGTGTGGCTGTGGGAGTTCCATACCTGCCAACTAGGTGTAGCTGCTCCGCGATCTTCTCCATGTCGTCGTAGGAGATCTTCCCAGATGTTAGACAGAGTGGCTGCAGGTGAAAGAGACAGTTTTCCTCAGAGAATTTGAACCACTTCTGCAAATAACTGATGGCAGTGTTTAAGAAGGCTGTAAACTCCTGCCTGGCAAGATTAGCATCAGATGGAGAGAGAAGCTGAAGCTTTTGTCTTGTGAGGTAGCCGTAGAACATGTCATCTCTTCTCTTGGTTAGCCTTTTCAGAAAAGATTCCATGATGGCATTCCATGAGGTCGGCTGATGTGGTGGCATCCCTCTCCAGCTTCTTGACCACCTCTTCAAAGAGGGTCAGGACATTGCTACAGAAGAGGAGATACACTTCTGCAAGGTCAGCCTCCTCTTCTACCCCAGCAGCATCATCTGGCAACCTCAGCAAATCTCGAAGGCGTCTGGGACATTCATCACCGATGCTGATGAAATATGACTTCAGCGCAGTCCAGTTCTCCAACAGGCGGCTGATTGCAGGGTTGAGTGACAGCCATCTGGTCACAACATGGTGCAGGATTTCTTGGAACTCGACGTCACAAAAGGCACAGAACTCCTTCAGGGTCTCTCTCCTTTTGGCAGAGGAATGGAAAAGTGACCGTACACCTTCAGGACAATATTTTCCACATCAACTGAGAGCTTATCCAAGGCATGTTTCACAGTGTTATGGACAATATGCGCATGGCAGTTGCCACGGAGGATTTCACTGTTGGACTCCGTAGTTGCCGTAGTTGACATTTGCATTGTCTGCACTGAATGCAGACACATGATCCAAAGTTAGACCCATTGTGTCAAGAGAGCTTCGGATGGAATTGACTATCCCTTCAGAAGACTCATCTGGATTTTCAACAAAATCAACCATTTTTTTGACAATGCCCTTCTCTGGAGTGAAAAGGGAAACATGCACGGCCAAGGGAAACATCTTCCGATTGCCCCTATTAGAGGCATCGGTTTGCAGGGAGTGGCTTCACGTCATTCTTTAGCTGATTGAGCACCTCTTGCACAGCCTTAGGAGCCAGGACATCGGTGACCACTGCCTCAGCTTTTGTCCTTCCACAGGACATCTTCTTGGCAATGGCTGAGTCACCGAGTGTTTGGAGAGTCAATTTGAGCCCACAGTCCGATGAATTGTAGCTTAAATTATGCTTCACAGTATGGTAGACATGCGCTACCTCAGCAGCAGTTACCTGTAAGAGAAAGAAAATATCACTATACATGTACAGATATTGTATAGAATATCAAACAGTAACTGACCTGTATTACACATGTACATGTTTGAGAGGTGCATAAAAGTTGTATATAGTATGTATAATTTTTATTTTGAATAAATATTATTATTACATTGCTAAAAAAAACATCACTGTGTATCACTGTTGGAGTACTGAATTACATTCAGCAGTATGAAATTGACACAAAAAAAACTACATGTGAATAAAAGTATATGTTAAGTATACATGACTTGCACTGACCTAAAATGTTGCTTTACCCCTTCATTATTGTTTTATTGTTTATGCCATCCACAGGTTTTATAGCATAACAAATATTAAGCCTTACATGTTCAAATCATATACTTAACCTTATTTCAGACCATTTTACAAAGCATAGAGGATTCTCAGGTCAGGTGCCCACTCTTCTGGTTACCCAGTAGTAAAGATTCATATTTGCATACTAGGTTATACTAGCCTATACTAGTCAGTGTACTAGTCAGTGGTTCTCAAACTTTTTTGTGTCAAAGACCCCCAAAATGTTTTTGGCCATGGACCCCCCTCTAAAAATATTTTGTTCCAGGGACCCCCAGAAGCAAAGATTTGAGTAAAAATATATATATTCAAAGGTTTGCACACATTTTCATGACTTAAAAAAAAAAGCTGATCTACAAGCTCATGCTGTGAGCTTGTAGATCTGCTATTTTTGAACAGCCAAAGCATAAAAGGTTAAAGTAGTTAAAATAATTGTGATACTATATTAACACATTTTGCTGGGGTCAGGGGTCCAGGGGTCCAGCCCCCCCCCCCCAGTTTGTAAGTAACAAACAAAACAAAATCAACATGCTTATTTTACATACCAGGTTAGCCTCTGGAGTTGCTTGGCGAACAAGGAACTGTGTCAGGGCTCCCTGGCTTCTCCTCTGCTTCTCAGTCCTCTTGTGTTTGTCACCTGCAGCATGTTGTTTAACTTCATGAACGCCACCGTGACTAATAGAGAAGGTTCTTCGGCAGACGGTACAGTTCCCCATGTAGACGTCGTCCCTCAAACCTTCTAGCCACCCATAGTCTTTCTCCCACTCAATTCTGTACTTTTTTTTTCTTTTTTTCTTTTTCTTTGGTGGAATTGGCGGAGGAGGAAGAAAGTTAACTTCTTCTAAGTCTAACTCTGAGCCGGTAGAGTCATCCATGCTTCGCTGTGTTGTTGTTGTTTTCAATGGGAAAGAGGGGAGGACCTTATACGCACCAGAGCCAATCATCTGAGCCTAGCGTCAGTTTCTCTTTGATCCCATAGCTGCGCTCCCTGCCCCGTCTCGTTTGTGTGTGAGTGTGTGTGTGAGTGTGAGTGAGAAATACTCTCTCTCATATAAAAATCGCGCCGTCATTCCACGACCCCAAAATACGGAACATATAGTGCGTCCCGTAACAGTTCAATACGGAACACGTCTTTTAGTTTCCAAATAAGGAACGATTCCGTATTTTACGGGACGGTTGGTAACCCTACGTCTATCGTTGAGCTGCGCAAGATGCTAACGTTGATATTATTGCATTATTGTGATTTGAACACACACTATCACTGCTAACTATTACCTTATCTCTCTACTGTGTGGCGACTTTATCGCTGCTTGGGCTGATTGTTTAGCTAAGGGACTAACTTTGCCGTTGGTTGTTTGGCAACTTAGCCTAGCTTTAGCTTAGCGGCTACCTTAGGCTGCTGTGCGATGGCTTTTCACCCCTCCCCCCTCCTTCCCCCCCGGGTTCCCGTCTCACTCTCATCCTCTCTCCTGTGCTGTATGTCACATGTATAGTTACAACCCCGACGCCTTTGTTGTGTCGGATGTATGTGCAGTGTGTTTACTGTGCTGGAGGCAAGGCTCTGTGAGCTGGAGGAAACCATAGCTAGCGGTGCTCATTTTAGCCTAGCCTCTGCTCCCGTGCAACAGGGAACAGGGGGACATTACTGTGACTGATCACAGTCCCCACACGCTCCCTAGGACCCAAGACGGTTGGGTGACTGCTCCTGGGCGGAAGCGTAGAAATAAACAAAAGCACACGGGACACCAACCACTTCACGTTTAAAACAGATTTTCCCCACTCACAGCTACACCCGTTGAGTTTAGCAGTGAGACGTCAGCTCCACTCTGTGACACGCCCCCTCCGCATGTCATTGAGAATACAGCTCTGGTTATTGGTAGTTCTATAATGAGAAACGTGAAGTTAGTGACACCAGGGACCATAGTCAAATGCATCCCCGGGGCCAGAGCGGGCGACATCGAATCATATTTAAAAATGCAGGCTAAAAGTAAACATAAAAGTTGTGATACAACTGTAATTCACTGCGGTGGCAATGACACACAACTTAAGAGATCAGAGATCACAAAGACAATGTCGGACTCTGTAGTTTTCTCTGGTCCCCTGCCAAATATGATTGGTGATGAGATGTACAGCCGTAGGCCTATGTCTGCATTCAACCGCTTGTTATCAAGGTGGTGTCCAGATAATAATGTGGGCTTTATAAATCCTTGGCAAACTTTTGAGGGGAAAACTGGTCTGATGGGGAGAGACTGCATACATCCAACCTGGGATGGTGCTTCGCTCATCTCTAGAAATATGGAAGAGTCATGAATTATGACCACCCAGAGTTGGAGAGTTGAAGTCCTACACGCTTCTCTGTGCTTCCACCAGAGCAGCCACCTACCCTACAAATCAGAACAATTGAAACTGCTCGACCCCCTAGGCATGTGAAACCAAGGGTTCGAGGAGTTGTGCATAAAAACTTGGCACAGATCAAAACCAATGCAGTAGTGCCACAAAACAAGATTATTAAATGTGGACTTCTGAACATTAGATCTTTACGCAATAAAGGTGTATTGGTAAATGAAATCATATCAGACAATCATCTTGATCTAATTTGTCTTACCGAAACATGGCTGGGTGAGCAAGAATACGTCTGTCTAAATACAGCCACCCCGCCAAGTCACACGAATGCTCATATGCCTCGAGACACCGGCCAGATTGCAGGTGGAGTTGCAGCCATCTTCAACTCAAGCTTAATAGTCAGCCCCAGACCCAGGCTGACTTACAAAACGTTTGAAAGTCTGGTTCTCACTATTTCACACCCAAGCTGGAAATCATTACAGCCTTTATTATTTGTTACAGTGTACCGCCCTCCTGGGGCCTACACTGAATTTATATCTGAATTCTCAGAGTTTCTATCACGTCTAGTCCTAGACTCTGATAGAATCATTTTGTCTGCTGACCTGAATATCCATGTGGATGTAGCAACCGATAAAGCGTTTATTACATTAATTGAGTCAATCGGTTTCTCTCAGTGTGTAGATAAACCTACCCACTAGTTCAACCATACCCTCGACCTTGTTTTGGTCTATGGTATTCTCATTTCTCATAGTCTTCCCATATAATGAGGACCTTTCCGACCACTATTTAACACATTCCCTGCCAGAGTTTTTTTTTAGAATAGGTTCCCTCAGTGCCAGGGATTTTGACCATTCTGACTCATCTTTGAAGACCCACAGAATATTCTGTGCTATGACTATGAACACATGGAATATCTCAAAACAAAGCTTAGAATCTCTTCTTTCATCTGAAAAAAAGTGAGTTCATAGCATGTTCAGTTCTTTAGCTAGAGGTAGTTGAATACAGCTTGTTTTCACCAAAAACTGCCCTTTTTTCTTAGATTCAGAGTTATGAGCATTTTAGTGAAAGGAACATGTTAGAGGCATAAAAATGATTTCAAAAGTGTTTTGACATTTATTTTGCGCCTTCATTGACATCAGAAAAAAAGGGAAAAAAAGCTTTTGAGTGTACATTTATGGCTTTGTTTCAAGTGCAAGCTTATTTCAGATGTTCAACTCAAGTGATGTACATCAAATAATAAATAATAATAATAATTCAAAGTTCAAAGTGCAACATCAATACATTGGTCATCGAGAGCTTCATGAGAACACTTATTTTCCAGTCCTATATTCTATCCTGCTGTGGTTTTCAAACCTTTTGTGTCCAAGCCACACCAATGGGCAAGTAAAAATCTCAAGCCACACCTGTATTCATAGCAACAAATAGCAGATCTACAAGCTTTTAAAGCTTTTACGGAGCTTGTAGATCAGCTTTTTTTCCTTTTATGCCATTTATGACAATTTGTTAAAATAAAAAAAAATAAAAAAAATAAGGGACCCCAAAAAATAATCATATTTGAACAGGGGACCCCCGTTTTGTTTGACTGGTTCCACAGATAAATATTGTGAAAATAGCAAATCTACAAGCCCTCTCTTCTTCTTCCTCTCTTCCTCTCTTCCTCTCTTCCTCCCATCTGTCTGTCTGTCTGTCTGTCTGTCTGTCTGTCTGTCTGTCTGTCTGTCTGTCTGTCTGTCTGTCTGTCTGTCTGTCTGTCTGTCTGTCTGTCTCTCACACAGTGAGATGTCTCTAACATTTGCAACCAAATGGACCTGATTCAATAATCTATGCAGTGGTTCTCAACCTTTTCAGGCTGTGAGCCCCCAAAATAATCATGAACTAGACCCGTGAGCTCTGGTGTGGTCCCGATCCACAGGTTGAGAACCACTGAAGTTGTGAGCTTGTAGGTGTATGTGTGTGTGTGTGTGTGTGCGCGACTGCGCGCGCGCGCACACACACACACACACACACACTCAAACACACACACACACACACACACACACACACACACACACACACACACACACACACACACACACACACAGACAGACGCGAGCCGAGCATTACCTTAGTCTCGACTCCTCTGAGAGAATGGCACGGATTTATCCATATAACGAAGAAATACAACTTCATCCACGGAGTCACAGCGACAGTGAGGCGCGCGGGTAGTTCCATGAAACCCTCGCACACGCGTGCACGCACAGGCTGCAAGATCTCTGGATCGTGTCATCGGTGAGTTTTTCTTTATTTGTTTTCAAAATAACATTGATGGCGGCGCGATCAGAGCAGACCCGAGCGGTAACATGTGTGTGGACCGCTTACAGCCTGTGTAACTGGTCGGCGCGCGTGCATATACGAGCGTGAGAATGTCACGGGAACGCGCTTCCTCGTCTCTCAATCACGGGCAGATCAGAGCCAAGATGTGTAAACTTTCGGGTTGGGTGCACAGTCTATGGTTGGGTGTAGGGTCAGGAACAGTTCATCCCCGCGCGCACGCGTGTGCACGAGAATTTCACGTGCACACGCATGCTTGCCCCGGGTGCTTTCACTGCTCACAGCCTAGTCTAGCATGTGCTCGCCTGCTCGGTTCAAACTTGATCAACGTTTGATCCGAGCGGAGTCCACCGCAGAGTTCACCCCTTATTGCGGCTTTAGTGTTTTGTAATAACTGTTTTGTGTGATCACGTGACTGAAACACAATATTTTTCAACTTCTCCGTCATCTAGATGAATGATATTAACGTACAAACTTCGCAACAGTGTAATATACAGTAAATCAATGAAAAGACCCATCCACGGTTATAACCGTGGCTGGCAGATAAAGGGGTATATTTTGATTCACAAGTACACTGTATAACCGTGTTTGGCAGTGTGTTTTTGATTTTACATTAATTGATTACTCACCATTGGACAAAAATGTCTTAGAAATCTATCCGATAGTGCTGTGGGTAAATTTAAGGAAGCAATACCATCAGCCATAAACTCAGTATATTCCAACACAATTGAGGATCTCTATACTTACAGCCCCTCTCAGGTTGATCACCTTGTTGATAGTGTCACAGGCTCCCTTCAGACAACGCTTGACTCTGTTGCTCCTTTAAGAAAGAGGGTAATAAAGCAACAGAAGCTAGCCCCATGGTATAACTCTGGAACTAAAAATCTCAAGCGAACGTCACGTAAGCTTGAAAGGATTTCTCTCCAAAATTGAAAGGATTTCTCTCCAAAATTCTTGAGAAAGCAGTCGCCAAGCAGTTATGTGACTTTTTGGGTGGTGAAACCGCCCCTATATGTGAGGTTTGGACATTGCACCCCCCCAACCCTGCGCTGTGATTGGCCACCAGTGTACCCCCCTAACCCTGCACCGTGATTGGCCAATCACAGTCTATTCAGGAATGTGATTGGCTAGTGAAACATGACACATGTGCATAGCCCTATAAATAGGACTATGCACTTAAAAAAAACACATTTATGGTTTTTTTAAAGTTGTGTAATGTACAATGGTTGGTTCACAATATTACTTTTCTTTAAGTGAACTTCCATCACTGTGATGACCACTGTGACCACACCGCCCACTTCACACTGGGTGTGATTTTTACATAACAACAAGCTATTTGAAGCTTTTCAGTCAGGATTCAGAGCAAACCATAGCACTGAGACGGCATTGGTGAAAGTTACAAATGACCTCCTGATTGCATCAGATAACAACCTTCTCTCTGTACTGGTTTTGTTGGACCTCAGTGTTGCATTTGATACTGTTGATCACCATATTTTGTTGCAGAGACTAGAGCATTTGGTTGGCATTAAGGTTTCCGCATTGAACTGGTTTGAGTCTTATCTGTCTGACAGATTTCAGTTTGTAAGCGTTAATGATACATCTTCATTACGTGAAAAGGTTAAATACAGAGTCCCACAAGTCTCTGTACTTGGACCAATACTATTTACTCTATATATGCTTCCTTTGGGTGAGATCATCAGGAAACTCTATCTATACTCTCTATACATTTCCACTGTTATGCAGATGATACACAATTATACCTATCGATGAAGCCAGATGAAACAGATCAACTGGCTAAACTTCAAGCATGTCTTATAGACATCAAGAGTTGGATGACCTGTAATTACCTACTCCTCAACTCGGACAAAACTGAAGTTAATGTACTTGGCCCTAAGCACCTTAGAGATAAATTAGCCGATGAGAATTTTACCCTAGATGGTATTACCTTGACCTCCAGGGCCACTGTAAAGAATCTGGGAGTTACGTTTGACCAAGATATGTCCTTTCAGTCCCACATAAAACAAATTTCAAGAACTGCCTTTTTTCACCTGCGTAATATCGCAAAAGTTAGGCACATTCTGTCTCAAAATGATGCAGAAAAACGTGTTCACGCATTTGTTACTTCTAGGCTGGACTATTGCAATGCTTTATTATCAGGCTGCCCAAGTAAGTCCCTAAATAGCCTGCAGCTAGTCCAGAATGCCGCTGCGCGCATACTGACAGGAACCAGAAGAAGAGATCATATGGCCTCTTTGCACTGGCTCCCGGTTAAATACAGAATAGAGTTTAAGGTTCTCCACCTCACATACAAGGCTCTCAATGGACAGGCACCAGTGTATCTCAAAGAACTCATCGAGCCCTATAAACCAGCCAGAACACCATTGCGTCACAGTATGAAAAAATGCTTATGGCTCCAGGAAACCCCAAAAGGTTAGAACAGGAGGCAGAGCATTTAAGTTTCATGCACCTCAGCTGAGGAACCTTCTCCATGTCTCGTGAAGCAGACACACTCTGTATATTTAAGACTAGATTAAAAACCTGTCTTTATGATAAAGCCTATAGCCGAAGTGTATAGATGTAGACAGATGCCAGGTGATTGTTGACCTACATTGTGAATTTTAATTGTATACTGTTTCTCAGTACTCAGTCACCCTATAGTCATCCTCTCCCCCCCACCCACATCTCTCCTCTCGTCCTCTCTCTTCTCGTCCTCCCTTTTGGTTGTGTGGGTTTGTGTCGCACTGGTGCAACTGTAATTAACACTGTACGGATTCACGCTCTAGTAAGGCCTGCCACTAATTCCACCCGCTCCCCGGAGTTTCTTTTATCTCCCACGTCGCAGTTCCATGGACTGTCACTACGGGCCCCCAGCTGCAGATCAAGAGTGTGACTGCGGACCGGGCCTCTCCATGGAGCACGGCCGTGGATTCCTACTACATTACACTATACCACTACACTATACTGTATATTATCTTAACATTCTTATACCATTATATACTGTATACACATTATTGTTGTACTATATTATAATATCATATACTATCTTACACTATTATATTTGCTACTATTGTTATTGTTACTACTTGTATCTCTCTCTGTCTCTCCCTCTCTCTCTCTTCTTTCCCCCCGACACGGTCGAGGCAGAAGGCCCCCACCCTAGAGCCTAGGGTCTGCCTGACGTTTCTTCCAGTTAAGGGGGAGTTTTTTGTTGCCACTGTCGCAAATTTGCTTGCTCAGGGTGGGACTGTCGGGTGTCTGCTTTACATGTAAGGTGTCTTGACACAACTTGTTGTGATTTGACACTTTAATAAAATTGAATTGAATTGAAAAATTGTTCACCACATGCAGAATACGGAACAGAGCCTTTATTAGTATCATTGGTAACACCTGTGAAGTAAATAAGGAATTTCTTTACAATATGGCTGCTGTGCATAGGTCTTACCTCTAGGTAAATGTGCTCTACATTACAAACAATCTCTATTACAAACATGGCCTAATTTCAAACATGTTTCTTTCAGCACCAATGCGATGGAGATCTCTCACACAGCTGGGCTGCACCGTGTTTTGGTGTTTCTATTTCTCATATAAATAAAGTGCGGTAAACAAACTTTAACTGCTGCTGCTTTCCATAGTCAGAACCAAGGTTATTATAGTTCACGAAATCTAACGAAATAACGAAAACAAAATAAATCATTTTTATTAACTGAACTAAATAAAAACTAGAATGAATAAAATAAAAACGTGTGTTTACAGAACTGACTAAAACGAATTGAAATTATAGACATAATGTCTGTTTTTTTCGTTGATTGTCCAACAGTAACTGAATATATATTTTTTAAATGGTCTTTTGTCGAGTTTTTATTACACAATACCTACTCTGACCTTTTTGAATCCTGCACCTGACAAATAACCCAAAGCATGGAAAAAATATAAAACTAAACAAAAACTAAGTGTTGTCACAAAAATGAAAAACAAATAAAAACTAGCAAACCCACTCTAAAAACAAATTCAAACTAACTGAATTAGAAAAACATATATTATATATAATTTGAACAATTCCCAGAATTTCCCAGCATAACATTTGGGAAGGCTTAGCCTACCCCTATCCTTCATTACCCGCCGCCTATGAGCCCGTAGCTCTTGACGACCATGCAGACTTATGTAAAGGTTCAAATGTCATTTAGATGATGTTATGTAGACAAATGCTTTATGTTCATTTTGTTTAGCTGGCATCCCATAGTTTCTATAGTTTCAATGTACAGATTATTATTTTGATGTATTCTTTAGCCTTGGTTTACCTGTGATCCTAGTTTACTGTGGCACTACACTCTCTGCATGTGATGTGATTACCTTGCTTACTATATGTCGTTCTGGATAAGCGCG
Source organism: Gymnoscopelus braueri (assembly GCF_963280865.1). Lineage (NCBI taxonomy): Eukaryota > Metazoa > Chordata > Actinopteri > Myctophiformes > Myctophidae > Gymnoscopelus > Gymnoscopelus braueri. Next base: position 43,341,964 of record NC_137623.1, on the reverse strand, counting down.
TCTGCTAAATGTCTAAATTGTAAATGGGAATTGTAAATTGAAATTGCATACATAGATGAGAGGGGGTTACTCATCATATTTCTTAATGTTAACAATTAATGATGTAACATAAGTTTAGAGGGACTGATGTGATTGGTTGAGTTTAATGTTCAGGACAGAAAGTTTCAGCATTGGCTTTCTCAGATGCTACTAATAGGTACACAGTTTGCACTATAACGCTACTAGTCCAGTTGACCATTTACAAGAGTGAAAATATTTTTGTTATGAAGCCAGTGGTTCTGAAACTGTGGGTCAGGACCACCAGAGGGGTCCCCATATTATTTGTTTTAATCTTTTTTTATACGTACTGTGCAGTATAAGTGTATTCAGGGTATCTGCACATTTCTAAAGTGACAAATTGTAAAATATTACCTACGAAAGAGGCACAACAT
>NC_137623.1:43261533-43324033 GCF_963280865.1 Gymnoscopelus braueri | reverse complement strand
TAGGTTTAGGCATAGTTTTACTGAGGTTATGTTTAGGAATAAGGTTAGGTTAAGCCATGTTTTTTTCAGAGGTTACGTTTAGGAATAAGGTTAGGTTTAGGCATAGTTCTACTGAGGTTACGTTGGTCACCAGATTAGACCCGGGGCGAGTGTGTTTTGGGGCTAGCATTCTTGTATTCATTCAAAAGTAGCAGAAATAGCCAATCTACTAGCTCAGAACGCGTCTTGATGTGTCAAAGTGTCCCTGAGCAAGACGTTTAATATACCGGTGTCACTTTAACCATATTTTATATTTTGGCTATTCAAAAATAGCAGATATACAAGCTCATAGCGCGCATATATATATATATACACACATATATCATTTTGGGGGTCCTTGACATGAAAACGTTTGAGCAGCACTATATAGCAACATTTACGTTTTTCATAAAACTGTTAGGACGTAGAAGACATTTTTAGCATCAGCTTCAGGTCTTAATGGGTTAATATAGCTTTTAAGATGTGAAATCAGAGAGTTCTGTGTTCAAATCTGTGGTAAATCAGTAAAGTTTCATAGCACAGCTTTTAAGTACATTACTCAAGTAAATTGTCCCTGTCGGGTGGAAACCACATACATTATGTCCAAAACTGTTACTTTTCAGGAAGATCGGCCTCAAGCTCAATGCCAAGAAAACAAAAGTACTGACAGTTAACACAGAGGACAAAACCATTGCCACTGTGGACGGGACGGTGCTCGGGGCAGTCGAGGACTTAAAATATCTCGGGGCCTGGACTGCTTCAAAGGAACAGGACCTGAAGGTCCGGAGGTCATTTGCCTGGAATGCCTTGCATGGGATGAGGAGAGTGTGGAAATCTGATATGGGAGAAGACCTCAAGAGGCGGCTGTTCGTTGCTACAGTGGAGTCAGTACTGCTGTATGGGGCTGAGACATGGACCCTCACAGTGGAGTCAGTACTGCTGAATGGAGCTGAGACATGGACCCTCACAGTGGAGTCATACTGGCTGAGACATGGACCCTCACAGTGGAGTCAGTACTGCTGTATGGGGCTGAGACATGGACCCTCACAGTGGAGTCAGTACTACTGTATGGAGCTGAGACATGGACCCTCACAGTGGAATCAGTACTGGCTGAGACATGAACCCTCACAGTGGAGTCAGTACTGCTGTATGGGGCTGAGACATGGACCCTCACAGTGTAGTCAGTACTGCTGTATGGAGCTGATACATGGGCCCTCACAGTGGAATCAGTACTGGCTGAGACATGGACCCTCACAGTGGAGTCAGTACTGGCTGAGACATGGACCCTCACAGTGGAGTCAGTACTGCTGTATGGGGCTGAGACATGAACCCTAACAGTGGAGTCAGTACTGCTGTATGGAGCTGAGACATGGACCCTCACAGTGGAATCAGTACTGGCTGAGACATGGACCCTCACAGTGGAGTCAGTACTGCTGTATGGAGCTGAGACATGGACCCTCACAGTGGAGTCAGTACGGCTGTATGGGGCTGAGACATGGACCCTCACAGTGGAGTCAGTACTGCTGTATGGGGCTGAGACATGAACCCTAACAGTGGAGTCAGTACTGCTGTATGGGGCTGAGACATGGACCCTCACAGTGGAGTCAGTACTACTGTATGGAGCTGAGACATGGACCCTCACAGTGGAATCAGTACTGGCTGAGACATGGACCCTCACAGTGGAGTCAGTATCCTACTGCTGAATGGGGCTATGGGACAGTATCCTTATCCTTATCCTCACAGTGGAGTCAGTACTGCTGTATGGGGCTGAGACATGGACCCTCACAGTGGAGTCAGTACTGCTGTATGGGGCTGAGACATGGACCCTCACAGTGGAGTCAGTACTGCTGTATGGGGCTGAGTCATGGACCCTCACAGTGGAGTCAGTACTGCTGTATGGAGCTGATGCTTTTGTGTGACGCTGTATGATCAAGTAGGGCATTCATTAACGAAAAAACACAAACAGTTAAAATATGGAAATAAGAGGTTTCTGCCCGACAGCAACGGAATGTACTTAGTTATGGTCTACCACCAGTGGTGGAAAGTAACTAAGTACATTTAATTTTGAGATACTTTTACTTTACTGGAATATCTCCAATTTTCTACACTTTTACTCCACTACATCTCAGAGGCACATATTGTACTTTTACACCACTACAATTCTTTGGAAAAGTTAGTTACCAGTTACTTTGTAGATTTTGATTACTATTACAAAACATACATTAACCACTTCAACCCTCTTCAAACTTTGGCTATTTGAAGATAGCAGATCTACAAGCTCACAACGTGTCGCAATGCGACACGTTGTGAGCTTGTAGATCTGCTATTTCAAAAGATTTTAATACATGTTTTACTATGATACCTTGTGGAACGGGACATTCTGCAAAATGAGTACTTTTATTTTTGGTACTTTAAGTATAAGTTGATGCCAAGTACATTTTGATTACCAGACTTGTACTTGTAACAGAGTATTTCTACATTGCAGTATTGATACTTTTACTTAAGTAAAACAACTTGAGTACTTTTTCCACCACTGTCTACTCCTGTCCTCCTGTCCTGCCCTGTGCTTCACCTCTGTGACGTTACAGACAGAACACTGTAGAGTCAGACAGACTTAATATAGCAGAACAGACTGTAAGACGGAACACAATAGAGGGTTTAATATCAAACAATAGTGGCTCTTAATCTAAACCAACAGACGGCCTAATATATCCCATTCCATCATAATATATCCCATTCCATATCTGTTCCATCAATAACTGCTCCTCTCTCTCTGTGAGTGAGTGTGTGTGTGTGTGTGTGTGTGTGTGTGTGTGTGTGTGTGTGTGTGTGTGTGTGTGTGTGTGTGTGTGTGTGTGTGTGTGTGTGTGTGTGTGTGTGTGTGTGTGTGTGTATGTGTGTGTGTGTGTCTGTGTGTCTGTGTGTGAGTGAGGACACATGGTTCGTATCAGCACTGTGTCAAAGCACACTGATAGACACAACACTGTAGCCCTGCGTGCGTGCGTGCGTGCGTGCGTGCGTGCGTGCGTGCGTGCGTGCGTGCGTGCGTGCGTGCGTGCGTGCGTGCGTGCGTGCGTGCGTTCGTTGTTCATGTAAGTGCGTGTGTGTATTTGTCTGTCTTTCTGAAAGTATGTGTGAATATGAATTACGGATACGGATACGAATACGATTGATTGATTGATTGATTGATTGATTGATTGATTGATTGATTGATTGATTGATTGATTGATTGATTGATTGATTGATTGATTGATTGATTGATTGATTGATTGATTGAGTTCTGTTCCAGTATCATCCAGAGATAACATGAGAATTCCCCAGTGCGGTTGAGTTAATGGAGTGTTGTGAAATATGTACTTTAAAAAACTTTCAGTTGGGGATACACATCCAATCCAATTTATGTTTTATTATAACATACATACAGATTGTTTTAGAAAAAACAAAGAGTAAAATAGCGCTTAGGTAGTTCATGTATATTTTGTAATAACAACCTAAAACTGGAAAGTAACTAGGTTCTTAAGCCGTCAAATAATTGTAGTGGAGTAAAACTGCAATATTTTACCTTGACCCAGTAGAGTAGAAGTATTGATTTTATTACATTTTTTGGAAATACTTAAGTAAAGTAAAAGTTCCTCAGGATTGCACTAAAATCAACACATTCTCACACTCCCAAGACGGCAAACGGGTGACTTCTTGGGACGGATTTGACCAAGGTAAAACGTTTGACTGTAAGGGATACCAGCAACGGCACATGTTGTCTAGGGGGGGATATGAGGAATGAGGAACGAAGATGAATCAATGCTATTGTGGAGAAGCTCCCACAAAACCTCCAAGATAGATGGGTTACTCAGGGGACTAGTTGAGACTAGTAGAGAGAACATCTTGTTCATTACCCACCTTTTTCTTACTTTGTTGACTTTGTCAACTATCATGCAGAAATGAGGACAGATCCCAGCTTTACCCTCCAAGGCTCCAGCACAGCACCTCCCAAAGCTGAGAGGCCTCTGCTAGCCAAGCAGTGGAAGGCCATGATTCCCATCTCTGCCAATAAGACTGAGGTTGAAGCTTCCAACTCCCCAGCAATACAACTTCTATAGATCTGGGCAGGCAGTGGCCCATTCATAAGAAACCACACTCCCTGAGCAAATGTAGGGGGTTCAGAATGAAGACTTTGGATGAAAGGAAGACGCTTCTCAAAGATCATTCCATTTGCTACAAGTGCTGCACTTCCACAAACTGTGGAGCAAAAGACGCTCACCGTTGCATTGTTGAACAGCGGATGGTAGTCTTACAGACTACCATCCGCTACAGACTACCATCCCTTGGATAGTGAAGTCACAGGCCATTAATCCCGCCCACTCTCCTCCTCGCCCTTCCCCTCCCCTATCCTTTCCTTTGGGGGGGCGGAGCAGAGGTGATGATTGACAGGCAAAATCCCTCAACAGCGACACCCGCAGGCAAAGATTTATTTTTTCATTGGTGACAGCAGTGACCTCTTAACACATTCGGTGCCAGAATACATTCATAATATACTCACCCGTGCCAGCGATTTTCGTGTTTTATAACCTTTTCAACCGGTCACAGAATTGTTATATCCATTATAATCGTTAGTCTGGCTGTGTTTATAAACAAACACGACAGATCGACCAGCACTCAAAGAGTTAAGTGTTTTCTCTCTGTCTCCGTTCTCTCTCTCTCCCCCTCCCAAATGGGCTGCAGACGTCATATCCGTTGGGTGTAGTCATATTTCACGGCCCTCCCCGTAGCTTAGCTTATGATCGGGTTTCTGATCGTTGGTAAACACAACGACGATAACTTTTCTCTGAACAGTCGTCAAGAGAAAAGGAAATATAACCGGAGCTAATCGTTTATTAAACCACAAAAAGAACACTTCACGTAGATCTACTTTTTTTTTTACGGTTGGCACTCAACGGCACTATTTGCAAAATTGTAGATTTACGCAATGTGTTAAGGAGTCAATGGCGTCGGGTCTAGAGCCTAGCAACCACATTCTGAGATCACTGGAAGAAGGAGTACATTAGTGGTCTTCAGGTCGACACAAGTGGAGGACTGAGAGTCCTAACATACACGAAGGGGATGTTGTTCTTCTTAAAGACCTCCAAGTGAAAAGGAACGACTGGCCTGTCGGGCTGGTTACCAACACCTTTCCTAGCGAAGATGGAAAGGTCAGAAAGGTTGAGGTGAAGATCGTCCGGAAAAACAGAGACTCTTCCTAGAAGAGAAGACCACAGAAACTCACACAATACTTACTTACCTTGAGTTGTTGTAAGTGCTGTAATTGTTCCAACACTGCCCCCTAGTGTTAGGGTATTTAAGTGTATTAACGAGTGTTAAGAAATGCTCATTCTTCACTCAGATACAGAGGCTAGAGGGAATAGAGGGAATAGAGGAAAGGCGTGTGTAATGCTGCCACTGCCTAAGTGTTTTTTGTTAGAATTTTTGCCGTGTGTGTGTGTGTGTGTGTGTGTGTGTGTGTGTGTGTGTGTGTGTGTGTGTGCGCGTGCGTGCGTGCGTGTCAAATCATGTAAAGGTAATGTATGTAAGGTATTTACAATATCAGTTAACGTGTGTGTGTGTGTGTGTGTGTGTGTGTGTGTGTGTGTGTGTGTGTGTGTGTGTGTGTGTGTGTAAATCTTCTCCATCTGGGCTGGGTGAGCTCTGCACCTGGAGGGGATGCAAACCAATAAAGAGACACACACACACACGTGTGTGCACACACACACACACACACACGCACACGCGCGCACACACACACACACACACACACACACACACACACACACACACACACACACACACACACACACACACACACACACACACACACACACACACACACACACGCACACACACAAACAGAGACACACACAAAGTGCAGCTGGTAAGGTGAAAGGGTTGTGTTGTCTCATTTCCACTGCTGTATGAGACAGACCCTGTACTGAAGTGCGTGCACGTGTGTGTTTGTGTGTGTGTGTGTGTGTGTGTGTGTGTGTGTGTGTGTGTGTGTGTGTGTGTGTGTGTGTGTGTGTGTGTGTGTGTGTGTGTGTGCTTCTTAAACGTTTTCATGTATTTAACAAATATGCATTTATATAAATTAATATGTATTTATATAAATTAATATGTATTTATATAAATTAATGTATTTGCCCACACGTGTGTTTGTGTTTACAATGAGTCGGATGGAGGGATAAGAGAGGAGTAGGAGGGAAGGTGAAAGATGAGCGAGGGAGACACACACGCACGCGCGCGCACGCGCACGCACGCGCACGCACACGCACACGCACACACACACACACAGCCTCTGTGTGGGCCAGGTATTGTATTACACTGTGTGTGCATCACATGGAACACATGGATGTTTGCAGTGATCTACCGTCCGCCCCAATATAACCGAAACTTTCTAACTGAATTCTCTGACTTCTTGGCGGGGTTTATGCCCAAATATGGGCGTGTGCTGCGAACCGGTGATATGAACATTCACGTGGACCGTCCTGCTAATCCCCTGCCCAGAGACTTTTTAAACATTGTTGATGCTTTTAATCTTGTACTGCATGCGACGGGCCCCACCCACGAGCGTGGGCATCTGGTTTTATCTTTTGGTCTACCTGATTTTAATGTTCGAGTGGGCGATCCTATATGTATCTCTGATCACATGCCGTTGTTCTTTAACATCTCGCTCCCCTATCAGAGCGCAAAACCACTCGCCCCGGCCCGCCTGTGCCGTATGATTAACCCCTCCACTGCCGAGCGGTTCTCGACTGCCTTTCATAATTTTCAATCTGACCCTGGGCCCTGTGTTCATCTAAATACAGAGGACTTAAGTTAACCTCATCCTTTCTCTCCACCTGCACCAGCGCTCTTAACACCGTAGCTCCACTAAAAGCCATGCGTCCTAAACAACACTCTGAACCATGGCTAAATGACATTACTCGTGCTGCCAGGCGTGAATGTAGGAGAGCAGAGTGCAAGTGGAAGAAGGATAGGTTACAGGTGTCATTTGAAATTCTGAGAGAAGCCTGGAATGTATATCAGAGGACTGTGAATTCTGAAAGGATGAAAAATTTTTCTGATATAATTTCAAATAACTGCCACAAACCGCATGTTCTCTTCAAGACAATTAACTCCATTCTGGTAACGCCACAATCCACCAGCATGGATGCTTCACCAGAAGTGTGTGAAAAATGTCTACATTTCTTCATTGATAAGATTGTCTCTATTAGAGCTCAGATTGTTATGCCCTCTTTTGATCCTTCCATAACTGTCACCTGCTCTGCTGCCTTCAATGAGTTTGAACCAGTGTCACCTTCCCACCTTGAAAAAATTGTTTCTCAATTAAAACCTGCTTCTTGTCCTACTGACATTGTCCCACCTCGCCTTTTCAAGGAAGCCTGGCAGACTATTGGACCACATGTCCAATTGATTATCAATCAGAGTCTTGCCTCAGGTGTGGTTCCAACTTATTTCAAGCAGGCAGTTGTCGAACCATTGATTAAAAAACCAAGCCTTGACACCTCGGTTTTCTCTAATGTTAGGCCCATCTCAAAACTTCCGTTCATCTCCAAAATTTTGGAGAAAGCCGTACTTCTACAGCTTCAGTCATTTTTAATTACAAATAATCTCCTTGAGGTTTTTCAATCTGGTTTCAAAGCCTTTCACAGTACAGAGTCAGCACTTTTAAGAGTTATAAATGACCTTTTAAGAACCACTGACCTTGGTGATCCTGCGATCCTTGTGCTTCTAGACCTCACAGCTGCCTTCGACACTTTACAACACAGCATTCTCCTCTCACGTCTAGAGTGCTGTGTGGGTGTCGGAGGCACTGCTTTAACATGGTTCAGGTCCTATCTGTCAAACAGATCGTTCTCTGTAGCCCTAGGTGACTCCACATCATCCTCTGCCCCTCTCCCATGTGGAGTCCCGCAGGGCTCAATTCTTGGCCCCATCCTTTTCTCCCTGTACCTCCTCCCTCTGGGTTTGATTTTTAAAAAGCATGGCATTCCCTACCATTTCTATGCAGATGACTCGCAGATCTATATGCCCCTGAAAAAAAATGACACCACCTCCCTGAACACACTGATGGACTGTCTGAAGGACATAAAAGCATGGATGGCCCTGAATTTCCTTAATTTTAATGAAAGTAAAACAGAGGTCATGGTGTTCAGACCCAGCACCGCCTGCGACACCTCCTCTCTGGATCTGGGCCCCCTGCAGCCTTTTCTAAAACCAGTGGTCACTAGCCTTGGTGTCAAATTGGACAGTGATTTTAAGTTTGACAAACAGATTAACAGATTAACTGTTGTTAAATCCAGCTTTTATCAGCTGAGGCTCTTAGCCAAAGTCAAGTCTGCTGTAACCCTCTCTGATTTTGAACGTCTTATCCATGCTTTTATCTCAACCCGTCTCGACTACTGTAATGCACTTTATGTTGGCATTAGCCAAGCCTGCTTGTCACGACTACAGTTAGTCCAAAACTCGGCCGCTCGCCTCTTAACAGGGGCACGGAAATATGATCACATCTCCCCTATTCTTGCCTCCCTACACTGGCTCCCTGTTCGTTACAGGATTCAGTTTAAGACTTTAATGTTTGTCTTTAAGTCTTTAAATGGGCTGGCACCATTATACATATCCGAACTTCTACCTCCCAATAATGGTACAAGGGTCTTGAGGTCTACTGACCACTCCTTAAGGTCCCAGCAACAAAGTTGAAAACACAGGGAGATATATCATTTTCCTCCATAGCGCCCACATTGTGGAACAAGCTGCCACCCCATGTTAGAGTGTCTCAAACCCTGCCTGTGTTTAAATCACGTTTGAAAACTCACTTGTTCTCCTTGGCGTTTAAAAAATTCAGATTGAGAAGCTGCTGCTTCCCCAGGCATTGTGTCAATCGTTGTCTTGTTCATTGTGTGTGTTCTCTTGTTTATTTTAGTATTTTACTGAGTGTACAGCACTTTGGTTCAACACTGTTGTTTTTAAATGTGCTCTATAAATAAAGTGGATTGGATTGGATGGAACGTTATTTTAGAGTTTATTGTTGCAGTGGAATTGTTATTGAAACAGTTTTAATTGGGATAAGTCTGTGGTTTTCACGTTTCCATATTTGGTAACCATTTTATAAAAAGTTATAAGCCACACCAGGCCGTGGTTGAACTTGATTTTACAACAACACTGTGGTTCTCAAACTTTTTCATGTCAAGGACCCCCACCTGCAAATACGTTGTGCCAGGGACCCCCATCAACGATTTGTGTTGTTAAAATGTTTCATATAAAATTATATATATAATATTTTGTTTTATTGCAGATCTACCAGCTCACAACGTGAATGTCAAAGTGGTGTCCGGGAACCCCCAAGGGTCCTTGGGGGGTTCCAGGAGGTCCCCAGTAAAAGTAGTTAACACATAGCATCACAATCATTTTACCACTTTATCCATTTATACGTTGGCTATTCAAAAATAGCAGATCTACATGCTTGTCGATAATGCATGGGAGTGATGCAAAGTGACTGATACACATGACAGGCGTTGACCACAAATGACAGGAAGTGACACGAAATGATACGACGGACACAATGACAAGATGCTAATGACATGGCGTCACATCGCAAATTAGAGCTCTTCACAGGTCCAAAATGACTGACCCGGACCCTAATGGACCCGTGGTTCTGAGACCCAGCTGGTTCCGTCATTCTTTTTCAAATGAATGGACCCGTGAAATTAGCTCCGAGATCCGAGTGGACTGGACATAATTTCTTAAAAGACGAATCGAGATCCGATTTGTTCCGAGATATTACAGACCCAACCTATTATTTTATGGACCCGACATACCTAAAATGCTAGATGTCAGTTATACTCCATAATGGAACCCAGCAGCTACGTAACAGCCTACAATAAGAGACAATATGACATGAAATCGCATGTTTTCACCTCGATTAAGAAGGAATCCATGATCGCACACGCCACGGCGCACATTTTTGATTTCATGGAGGTATAGTTTTGATGTGGTCTGAGTCTGTGCGCTCTCAACTCTCACTGAACTGACAAACACTGTAGCGCATTTCTCTACCGATCAGCGCGGAGCACGAGTCTTCTCGGATCCACTCGGGTAAAATAACTAAGTACATTTACTCAAGTACTTTACTTTTGAGTACTAATTTTGAGGTAATTTTGAGGTAATTTCCAATTTTCTGTACTTTTACCTCTACTCCGCTACATCTCAGAGGCAAATATTGTACTTTTACTCCACTACAATTATTTGAAAACTTTAGTTACTAGTTACTTTGTAGATTTTGATTATTATTACAAAACAACCATTAACCACTTCAGCCCTATATACATCTCGGCCATTTGTAAATAGCCGATCTACAAGCTCATTCTTGTAGATTCGGCTATTTTCTAAAGATTTTAATACATTTTATACATTAGAAAACTTGTGAAATGGGATATTCTACATAATGCGTACTTTCTACTTTGGTACTTTAAGGACATTTTGATACTCGTACTTTTGTACTTTTACTCAAGAAAATTAAAAAAATAATAATTTAGTATTAGAAAGTATTTCTACATTGCAGTAGTATTAATTTGGCAGCAATTATGAAGTATTATAACACTTGATACTTATAAGTCATTATAAAATGCCTTATAATGTGTTATGGTTATGGTTATACAGCATTATGAGTATTTATGAGCTCTTATAAATCAGAATCAGAATCAGAATCAGAATCAGAATCAGTTTTATTGTCACATCACAGGTTTACAAGGTAAAAAAGTGGGTGAAATTCTTTTTTGTACATCGTTCCCATCGCAACGTTAGTTTCCATAGAAAGAAGAGGGGGGGGGGGGAGAAGAAGAGGGTGGGGGGCAAGTGGGAAGGAGATCAAAACAAGAGAGCAACAGAAGGCCAGACAAGTTATCTACATATTTACAAATTACCTGAGATAATAAAAAAAACTAAAAAAAACTAAACTAAGGTGCCTGAGCATAGCAGCAATGTATTGTATACTGTGCATGTTATACTTATACTGTGCATGATAGACAATGGACGTTAAGGTGCTTAGAGGAAAAGGAGCACAATAAAAAAGTCAGTGCGTTATACAAGGGATTAAGGTGCAAAAGGTCAGTGCGTGTCCACCTAGAGTGGACTGACCCTAGTATAATCCGCAAGTAGCTCCATGAGGGAGTGCAACAAAAAGTCATTTGTACCTGGTGTAGTCCACAGGTGTGTCCGAGGGGGGGCTAAAGTCCAAGTCATTGTCCCTGGTATAATCCACAGGTGTGTTCAGGAAGAGCCAGAAAAGTCTGCGCCGCCTATTGTCAGGCTGCTGAACAAGGCCTATGCCTCATTCAGGCTTATGCCCCATTCAGCATTCTGACAGCAGCCGGATTGAAACTACACCAACACCTGGTGGTGGAACTCTTGATACTGCGGTAGAGCCCCTTGCCCGGTCGCGGTCAATAAATAAATCTGATTATACGGGGTTATGAGCAGATTATAATGACTTATAAGTATGCTCATGATGCGTTATACACATCGGATGCATAGCAAGTGCTACCAATACTTTTACTCAAGTAAAATATCTGAGTATTTCTTCCACCACTGGGTATTATACATGATGATAAACAGAACCAGAGGTCCGAGATAAAACACGGATCCGGACCCGTACAGGTCTCGGGTCCGGTCGGGATCGGGGGACCCGTGAAGAGAAGTGACGTTAATAACACGTTTCACATTACATAATGTAATGAAGTATAAGGTAATGTAATGCAATGTAATATGAATTATATGTGTAATAACATATTATAATGTACTAGAATATAATGTGATATAATATAAGCTGTTGTTTGCCGTTCAACCTTAAGCAGCTGTTTATGAGTCTGATGGTCTGTGTCTTGGAAAACCAGGGCCTTGTAAACACGCACGCACGCACGCACGCACGCACGCACGCACGCACGCACGCACGCACGCACGCACGCACACACACACACACACACACACACACACACACACACACACACACACACACACACACACACACACACACACACACACACACACACACACACAGTGCACTATGGGTCGTAAAACCCACACACAACCGTCCCATGTGTCTCTGCTTCAGGAAGTCATGTCTGGAAGAATAACTGTCATCTTTCTCTCTGTGTGTGTGTGTGTGTGTGTGTGTGTGTGTGTGTGTGTGTGTGTGTGTGTGTGTGTGTGTGTGTGTGTGTGTGTGTGTGTGTGTGTGTGTGTGTGTGTGTGTGTGTGTGTGTGTGTGTGTGTGCAATAAGATAATCTCCACCTCCCTCTATCACTCACTTAGTTTTTCTTCCTCTCCATTTTTCATTGAAGGCAATCTTTCACTCTCTCTCTCTCTCTCTCTCTCTCTCTCTCTCTCTCTCTCTCTCTCTCTCTCTCTCTGTCATGTTGTGTACTTACAGGTTAATGGTTGAACACCTACTGAACACGCTCCACTGGACCGGAGGATGGGGTCACGACCCCAACAGAGGAACAGACAGACAGACAGACAGACAGACAGACAGACAGACAGACAGACAGACAGTTTTGGTGGATGGAGGGAGGGCGGACAGATGCACAGGGGGAGAGAGAGATAGAGATATAGAGACACAGCGGGAGAGAGAGAGAGAGAGAGAGAGAGAGAGAGAGAGAGAGAGAGAGAGAGAGAGAGAGAGAGAGAGAGAGAGAGAGAGAGGAGTATTTGGAAGAAGGGCAGAGGAAGTGACTCCCAATAAAACAGTGAGCGAACAAGAGCTTGGTCTGTTTATCTCATCAGGTGTGTGCGTGCGTGCGTGCGTGCGTGCGTGCGTGCGTGCGTGCGTGCGTGCGTGCGTGCGTGCGTGCGTGCGTGCGACCATAGGGTCATATTCACCTGGACGCACACACACACACACACACACACACACACACACACACACACACACACACACACACACACACACACACACACACACACACACACACACACACACACACACACACACACACACACACACAATGTGTCTCTCACTTTAAGCTGTGTGTACTTCCTGTTATCTTCCTGGTTTTCTCATCAGCTCACTGCCATTGGCCGGGGGAGCAGGTGACATGTTAACAAGACTGCGTTTTATTGGTCAGCTGGGCGGCAAGCAGCTGTTTATCATTGGTCACACCGAGCAGAGGTGTCATGATTGTTTTATTGGAGAGAGAGAGAGAGAGAGAGAGAGAGAGAGAGAGAGGAGAGAGAGAGAGAGAGAGAGAGAGAGAGAGAGAGAGAGGGGGGGCACAGTAATGTGATGCACTGTGAGCTTGTGGATCAGCTAGTTTTTGGCAAAGAGATTTGGTTTAGAAATAAAAGAAGTACAGAGACAACTCAAGTCCAGTTTGCTAAGCCCTAGAGGGTTAGGCTTCAGGGTGAATCTCTGACGTCATGATTATGACGTCACATTGGTGACTAGTGTGTGGAATTCCATATTTGCGCAACGTTGATCATCAGGATGGTGTGACCGAGTATATTAATTCACAAAATGTGGAAAGAATATGATTATATGAATATATGTTTATTTAACCAGTTAAAAAAAACACATTTAGACTGAAGTCTCTCAAAAGCAGACATAAACATTGAACACTGTTCTAGCACTCGCGTGACTAACCCATCAATCTGACCGATTTTGAGAATTTAAAGTGGATTATCTTCTCTCATGAAGCTCTGAGGAAGTTCCCCTTTCATGACTTTTCCTAAATATTTGATTCAAATCATCTCTGTTTTTTTTTTAAATCTGAAACGTTTTGTAAATATGAAATTAGATACAGATATACCATCCCAGATGTTATATTTCGGCTATTTGGACCACTCTCACCCTTTCTCCCACAGGCACAGAGCCGTTCACACCTCGAGACCCCCGCACTGGCCCGCAGACCGTCATTGTTCAAGTTAAAGGGATACTTCACTTTAGGGCCGGGGACACATTTAAAAAAAATATTAAAAATAAATGAAAAAAGTTATGGAAAATTCATGGCCCCCTCACGCATTAGAGTGTCCTACTAATGTGTGAGGGGGCCATGAATTTTCCATAACTTTTTTCATTTATTTTTAATATTTTTTTTAAATGTGTCCCCGGCCCGAAAGTGAAGTATCCCTTTAATGGATGATTTGCATTTCACTGTCAGCCTGGCCAAGGGACTTTCCATTAGTCCAATACTAATAATGAAATAATAATAAAATAACTGTGTTGTTCCCGTAAATCTAACCTCTAAATGCTGTATTTCATCTAAGCATTGTGCGAAGCATGTTTGTAGTGTAGCAGAGAGTGAGTGAGAGAGAGAGAACGTAAGCTACTAGCGGCTCTTTCTCTATGTTGCCATGTCTGCTTATTATAAGCGACTTTGGGCTTGTTTTTCACGTCTTTCTATTATTATTATTATTATTATTATTATAATTATATATATAATTATATTATAATGGTAATCATTTTCTACTCCACTACATCTCAGAGGCAAATCTTGTACTTTTATTACACTACAATTATTTGAAAACTTTAGTTACTAGTTACTTTGCAGATATAAATGATTACGTTATAAAATATACATTAACCACGTTAGCCCTATTTTATACCTAGGCCATTTGAAAATAGCCGATCTACAAGCTCACAACGAGTCGCGATGCGACTCTATTTTAAATTAAGAGCCTATTATTGTTATTATAATTATATATATATAATTACATTATAACCCATTTTCTACTCCACTACATCTCAGAGGCAAATATTACAAAACCATATTTGATAGACATAAAATCTTTAAAATTATTGTAATCCATCTTTTATTTCATGCGCAATGGCCTTTTTTAATGGAATGGAAATTTATATTGTAGTTCTCATATAATAATATCTGCATCAACGCATGCAGTAAAATGTTCATAGACCTGACTGCTTATTTCTCTCGCAAAAATGTGGCAACCAAATCACTTTTCACTGCGAAGCTGCGTAAAAAGATCAGATCTACAAGCATAGAGCTTGTCACGCAGCGACTGTTTTATGCTTGTAGATCAGATATTTTGCGCAGGATTGAGCACATGTGTTAAACATACCGATGTGTTCGCTACAGGTTGCGCTGTTTTATAATGCTGCGCCAACAGACGTGATCTACAAGCAGCGGGCATGTCAGGAAGCGATTGTTTTATGCTTGTAGATCAGATATTTACTGCAGGAGTAACGCACATTTGTGGAACATACCGATGTGTTCACTTGTTGCGATGACATAGAAGGAGGAGAGGAGATTTTACATACAGAATCTGCAGTTACCATTACAAGTTAGCCTATTTTATAATGTTTTTGCCTGCCTGCAACAACATATGTGAGCTCAATGACTGAGCAGAGTGCAATTGAAATGTTAATAGCTATTTAAAAGACAATGGAACCCCCACTGTGTGGGGGAGAAGGTGTCAGCTCGTCTGGAGCACAGAGGGGAGACAGTGGCCAATAGAATAGCTGGAAAAAACTGCCTTTTTGACCTGCTAGTCAGGCAGCGTATGGGATGGTGAAACCCCAGTCATGGAAGTGCTAGACCAAGGGTTCCCGAACACTTCAGGCCGTGACCCCCTCATATTTAAACTGGGGACCCCCAAACCTGACAAACACTTGGAATTGGAGTTGTTGAGGCATTATTTAGTTCCACAGATATATTGTGAAAATAGCCGATCTACAATGTTTTCCTCTTTCTTACGTAATATTTGACATTTTTGGTATTAAGAAGGTGTTAAATGTTGAGTGTTGCACATTAATGTTGCACATTAAGCTTATCATCTGGGGACCCCCTGGGGGTCACATTTTTGCACATTGCACATTTTGGTGCATGGCACCGAATTGCAGCACAACAAAGAGAGAGAGAGAGAAAACAAAATAGAAAGGGTCCAATAACAGCTTGATTTGACTTAGGGCGGCTTCAGACTGGGTCCGTTTGAATCAAACCGTTCCAGAGTACGCTTGGCTGGCCAGCATTCACACTGGCCAAGACTCGAGACCATTTCATTTAACAGTAATGGTAAATATGTGCCTCATGGGGGCGCTGTGGACTATGGGGCTTTGGGAGAGAGAATGTCATTCACAGAAGAAAAGTCACTCTAGAGTGAATAATAAAGTTTGACTGTTCCTGACGTTGTCTTGAGTTATAATAACAACAGATCAACAATACACAACCAAAGCAGTGTGTGCACTGGTCTTTGAAACCTCGAAATGTAACATCGTCTGTTAATATGATATTGGCGTCACGGACGCATCCTTGGTATTTTAGCAGTGACGTCACGGACTAATCCTTGGTGTATTTATCCTTGTATACGTTCGCCACACATGAGTTTTTTTATTTTTCACGGCTCGCGCTACTCAAACTAGCGGGGTTATTATTTCTTGTCAACATTCAAGTAGAACTATGAGAAGGTATAACCCAGCTAAAATAATGCGTCATTATAAAAAATATATAAATTATATATGATTAGCAGTCCACTTCCTTCTCTTGGTACGGATGGATTCACACTGCAACGTTTCGTTCCCGACTCCGCAGCAATCGGACCCGAGACTACCTCCCAAGGTGGTTTCGGGTACGGTACGGTGATGCGTTACGGGGAAGGGTTCGCTACGTTCACACTACCACAACCTGCCATGTGGTCCGGGGTGCGCACCCGGGACCATAGTGTGAAGCCGCACTTAATGTGGCCATTCTGTGACGTTAGTCGCCTATGACATATGACTGACTACATGTTGGGCAAGGTTTCAGGCTGATCTGAACATCTTTGACTTAGAGATAAAAAGAAAAGTATTATTGTTTATTGCTGCCTGTTATGCCCAATATGTTAGGTAGAGTCTATATGGCTTGGCACACAGCTAACAAGTGCTACCAATAAAGCTCCTTAGACAGTGGCTTCGTTTAAGCTCTTTACTGATGGTCATTGTTAATTGTCTTGTCTGCCAAGCCATACAGACTCTACCTATTGTATTGTAAGGGCAGAACAGTAAAAATACTTATCCTGTCCAAGACCTGTGAGAAAGGGGTTCAACATGCAGTGTGCTGCTTTGAACTGAACTGCTTCAGAAAACTAAAACTAATCCCTTCATTAACTCACCTGGTGAGGCTGAGGTGTACAACATTGCCAATCTAAGGTGTCTAAGGTACATACGGTACCTACATGCCAGATACAAAAAAAGTCCTCAAGGGGGCAATAAATCACACACACAAAAGTATACAGCACGCTGCCCGAGCCATCGCTGTGGTTCGTCTGCAGCCTCTGTTCTTCTGTAATGCAACTGCAAAGCCGTCTTGCTTTCCAAATCCGTTTTGAGTCTCTCGGCCGGTCTGTGTGACTGTCCACTCCTGACGGGTTAACAGTTATAACTTCCAGTATTAATGACATCATTAATACGTCATTCATGCCCAGATTTGGGGAATGCCCCGGTGACTTCATCATTATCAAATGTAAGATAAACATATTTCAAAACGTGTACAACATATGTGGAAAAGTAGTTGAGGTGCCTAGTTAGAAATGTTGTGCTGATCGGTTCAGTGGTTTAGACCAGGGGTTCCCAACCTCTCTGATACTTTTACTTAAGTAAGATACCATGGACCGGCTGCCAGTTCTTGGACCAGCAAGGAAATAAAAATATATGTCTCTATATATGTACATATATGTCCATATATGTGGCATATATGGGACAAAAGAACACTACTGAACTAGGAATTCCTGGGTGTCTTCTCGCGGACCGGTGGCACATGTCGGACCGGTGGTTGGGAACCTATGGTTTAGACAGATTAGATTACACAGACAGACACACACAGACACAGACACAGACCCTCGTGTAGCCGGCTAGTCTCTTTCAGATCCAGGCCATAACAAGTGGAAAGTGCTAAACGGGACGATGAACGAAGCACAGACGAACAGAGCTGCTGCTGCCACAGACTTCCACTCTCGCAGGGCATGACGTAACCGGTCTCCTTGACCCGCCGTCAGTAGCGACTGCCCCGACTCGCCGTCGGTACTCATGGCCGCCAATTCCCACCTGGTGTCGCGGGGCAGTCCCGCCCGCTCCAGGACGTACTGGATGACCGCCAGCTTGCATAAGGTCTTCAGACTAGGACTTAAGTCTAAGATAAACAGGTACTGATCAAAGAGGATGACACAATCTCTCACCATGCAACAGCGCATCCGGATCATAAAATATGGACCTTTCCCTTTGGGCTCCACCTTCTTCCAGGAGAAGGTCCCTGGGTTGAATCTCCACATATCATCAAAGCCCCGCTCCCACTCCCGGCCACCACATATGTACAGCTCTCCGTTGTAGGCAAAGGCTGAATGATCCCAGCGTCCTTCTGGAAGAGGCCGTGCAGAAGGCGTCCTCAGCCAGCAGCTGGTCTCCGTGTCAAACACGCTGACGCCGTTGTTGTTGTCTTCGTCCACTCGGCCCCCGAATACAAACATCTTTGTCCCGATGACGGTGGCGGAGTGACATTCCGAAACAGGTGGCGGAGTGCCTCTGGTGTTAATTAAAGACCAGACCATCGTGGCGGTGTCCAACTTGTGGATGTCATTACTGGGTCCGGTCAGCCATGTGTATCCTCCATAGATATACATGACCTTCCCCAGGACGCAGGCCGAGTGGTCACGCCTCTGCCGTGGAACAGTCCCCGAAACCCCGGGCTTGAACCAGCCGTGAGTGTCGACATCAAATGCATAAAGCATGTTGCAGTAAGGTTTCCCTCCGCAGTAAGGTTTCCCTCCCCAGATGTACACGATATCTTCTATCAGCACAGCTATGTGGCCCGAGCGCCCGGAGGGGACCTCTGGGGGAAACTCTCCTCTTCCGGCAGTCACTGGGGGCATGGGCAGCTTCACCCAGCGTAAGGACACAGTGTTGAAGACCTGCACCCCGATCGCACTCATGTCCCCCCACCACCCAAAGGAGTACAGGCTTTGTCCCACCACCACAGCGGCAGCATCAGAGTGGCACTTTGGTCCCCGTTTCAGATACACAGTCCAACGCAACATTTAAAACAATTAAAACTGTGAACAGAAACAAATCAATTGCATCTTGCTCAGTTAAAGAATTGAGCAACATTGTGAACGTTGCCACTTATATCGGTACAGCTGCAAAAACGCCACGTGAAGCTTTGACCAATCCACAAAGACGATGGGTCGGCTTTGATGCTCCTATTTCATGGAACACTCTACAACTCACGCAAAAAAATCACAGCCCCAATGTCCTATGGACAATTTTATCACCTGCTCTTAAATCTCCCTACCTCACCATGTAATTGTTTTTAACTACTAAAATGTTGTTATGGTTTAATGTTTTGTTGTTTCTGTGTTTTATATCCGTATGTATCTTAATTGTTCATGTTTGTGTATGTAATATCGACAGCATTGCAAATGAGGGTAAACCTCAATGCTCTTTTCGAGAATAAATAAAGGTTTAAATGAATCAATCAATCAATTGTCTCTTGTAATAGCTGATGTTTTATGGTGTAGGGGTGTTCTTTTTGTATTCATAGTGTTTTTTATGTTGTGTGTTTTTAATGGATCCCTGAGTCGGCACAAATAAAGTTGATTGAGTGATTGATTGATTGCTTGCTTGCTTGCTTGCTTGATTGATTGATTGATTGATTGATTGAGTGAGTGAGTGAGTGAGTGAGTGAGTGAGTGAGTGAGTGAGTGAGTGAGTGAGTGAGTGAGTGAGTGAGTGAGTGAGTGAGTGATTGATTGATTGATTAGTGGGGAACGTTCTGAACTCTGACTTCCCCTGGCGTCTTCTTATTCCAGTTTGCATGACTTACAGCAGTGGTGGAAAAAGTACTCAGAAAGTCTACGTCTAAGTACAAAATGTACTTAAAGCACCAAAAGTAAAAGTACTCATTATGCAGAATGTCCCATTTCACGTTTTAAAATGTATAAAAATAGTTTGAAAAGGTAAATACAGTTTTAAATACAGTTTTCAAATAAATGTAGTGGAGTAAAAGTACAATATTTGGGTAGTGGAGTAGAAGTAAAAGTCCAAGAAATTGGATATACTCAAGTAAAGTACAAATAACTCAAAATTGTACTTAAGTAAATGTACTTACTACTTTCCACCACTGCAAACAAACAAACAAACAAACAAACTAGCAGTTCATGGCCTTTTAAATATTTGAGAATACAGCTTTTCCACCGGTTCTCAGTAGAAAAGCTGATGGATTGCGCTCTCCAGGTATATGGAACCAGAATTTTTCTTCATAAGTGAAGGAGGTTAAGTATCTCAGGGTCTTATTCACGAGTGAGGCAAGGACGGAGCGGGTGATCAGCCGGAGGATCGTAGATGCAGGAGGAGTGGTATATTGCGCTCGCTGAACCGCACTGTTTCAGTTTTACTGTTTTCAGAAAAGAGAGCTGAGCCAGAAGGCAACACTCTCGGTCTACCGAGCAATCTGCGTTCCTATACTCTCACCTATCGGTCATGAAGTGTGGGTCATGACCAGTGGTAGAAAAAGTACTGAAATACTACTTACTAATAATAATAATAACTAATAATACTTAAGTAAAAGTATCAATACCACGATGTAGACATACTCTGTTACAAGTAAAATACCTGTGTTCAAAATGTTACTTGAGTAAAAGTATTGGCTTCAAAATATACTTAAAGTACCAAAAGTAAAAGTACTAAAATGTTTGAAAACAGCCGATCTACAAGCTCACAACGCGTCACATTGCGACGCGTTGTGAGCTTGTAGATCGGCTATTTTCAAACAGCCTATGTATAAAATAGGGCTAAAGTGGTTAATGTGTGTTTTATAATATAATAATTTATATCTGATTCTGCAAAGTAACTTGTAACTAACTCTATCTCAGAGGCAAATATTGCTCTTTTTACTCCACTATAATTATTTGAAAACAATACTTACTAGTTACTTATTTTGATTATTGTTACAATACATACATTAACCACTTCAGCCCTATTTGGACTTGGCTATAGCTGATCTACAAGCACGTACAACACGTCGCAATGCGACGTGTTGTGTGCTTGTATCAGATATTTTCAAGAGATTTTTAGACATTTTTTAGACGTGATAGTGAAACGTATTATGAGTACTTTTACTTTTGGTACTTTAAATATATTTTGATGCCAATACTTTTGTACTGGCCAATACATTTTGATTGCCGGACTTTTACTTGTAACACAGTGTTTCTTGTTTCTACATTGCAGTATCGATACTTAAAAGAGTAATTGAGTACTTTTTCCACCACTGAATGCAGACAGAATGCCCAGAGAATGCAGAGTTACACTCAAGAGTAACACATTATGAGATGACAAGAGACTGTTTGTGTATTCACACTGGCACACCGTACTTGTGCAGTGCACGTGTGTGTGCACGTGAGTGCACACGTGCTGTATGGAACACGCTGTACCTCCATGGTCACGTTTGAGGTGATACGCCTTTCATCTCGCTGTCCTCTGCTGACCCTCTTAATGCATGCATATGCACAAGACACGCACACGCAAGCACACATGTAGGCATGCTCATACAGTGTATGTAAGGACACGTATGCGCTCTCTCTCTCGCTCTCACACATACACACACACACACACACACACACACACACACACACACACACACACACACACACACACACACACACACACACACACACACACACACACACACACACACAAGTATGCACTCACACAGTGTATGTAAGGACATGTAAAGGAAATGAACTCAGTGACATCACGGTGTGGCTCACCACTCCTCTGCCCTCCCCCTCCCCTCCTCTCCTCTCCTCTCCTCTCCTCTCCTCTCCTCTCCTCTCCTCTCCTCTCCTCTCCTCTCCTCTCCTCTCCTCTCCTCTGCCCTCCCCTCCCCTCCCCTCCTCTCCTCTCCTCTCCTCTCCTCTCCCCTCCCCTCCCCTCCCCTCCCCTCCTCTCCTCTCCTCTCCTCTCCTCTCCTCTCCTCTCCTCTCCTCTCCTCTCCTCTCCTCTCCTCTCCCCTCCTCATCTGCTGTATTCCCTCTATCCTGACTGCTCTCCCCCCTCTTTCTCTCTCCCTCTCACTCCACCCCCCCCTCTCTCTCTCTCTCTCTCTCTCTCTCTCTCTCTCTCTCTCTCTCTCTCTCTCTCTCTCTCTCTCTCTCTCTCTCTCCAACCCCCCCCCTCTCTCTCTCTCTCTCTCTCTCTCTCTCTCTCTCTCTCTCTCTCTCTCTCTCTCTCTCTCTCTCTCTCTCTCATCAGGGTGATCAGGTTCATATTTTAAGGATACAGTACACTCATGCTGCTGTGAATCTCTCTGCTTCCACTGAGGCTGTATGGTGATGCTCTTCATCTGCACCTTTTTTCTTCTCTTCCTACATCATTTCTTTTCTTAAAGATCTCAAAAAGAAATCACAACTTTTCATCAATTAAAAACAATTCTTCAAAAGTATTTCATAAATACAATCCAAAAAAATCAAATACTTTCCGTAAATACATTTAAACAAAGTTTAAGAAGTAGTGAAAATAGCAGATCTACATGCACATACAGTAGTGAGCTTGTAGATCTGCTATTTTCACTAATTTCTCTTTTGGGTCTCGAGCTAAAAGGTTTGGGAGCCACTAATGTAGACCCAGCCCCCAGGACCAGTGGTTAAAGTAACTAAGTGCCTTTACTCAAGTACTGTACAATTTTGAGGTATTTTTACTTTACTGGAGTATTTCCAATTGTCTTTACTGCAGCTGCCCAGGCAGTAAAGATCCTGCCCAGTCTAGCTGCTCGAACTTGTGGGCAAGATTCGCCAGAAAAAAAAGGATCTGCTCCGACAACAATAGATACACGTTACTGCAGTGATACATTGGCTGCCCCATTCGCACCTTTTACAAAGCTAAAGCTGCCGACTCCTGCATATCAATGGTCCAAGTGTGACCTGTTAAGTACCGTAGTATGTAGGAGGCATAGGCTGTACTGTTAGATGTCCTGACTCCTGGGGGGTCCGAAAGAGAATGGATAATGGTCCTGGGACATTAGCTCCCGCTAGTTCACCCTGCAGTCGGGCGGAATTCTCCTTTAAGCTATTGTGTGTCGGAACGTCCGAGCATAGTCCACATCGGCGCTGATCATGTTCACAACATGGCAGGTGATGTAGAAACTCCTGCTGGTTTGCGTCGCTTTGTCATAATTATGAAAGTTTCTTAAACCTAACTTTCAAGTTGAAGTTTATGGGGGGAAAGAGAGGGAGGAGTCTTGCTTTGGCTGCCTCTGCGCTGCACCAACGAGGTCTGTCACAGTCTCAGCGTGACCAGACACACACACACACAGACACACACACACACACACACACACACACACACACACAGACACAGACACAGACACACACACACACACACACACACACACACACACACACACACACACACACACACACACACACAGGCGCACGGCCGAGCGTGCACAATACAGATTCAATGGGTGGCGTGGCAGCGACCAGGTTCATATAAACTTTCTGTGTGCAGTGCATGCACTCAAACTTTATTGTTGATCATGCGTGACGTGATGAAAGCGGCCATTAGGGGAAAAAAACAAAAAAACACCACCATTCCCTTCCTGGTTAGCGTATTTTTTGTTCTCGCGTAAGCACAGTGAAACACTCCGTCATTACCAACCATGGGATTGATCATACTAAAGATAAATATTCTGTGACTACTTGAAAATGAAGACTTAAAAGAATATCCGTTTCCATTAGAACAGATGTAACTTTATACTTGACGTTTAATCACTTGAACCCCAGCATCACTATTCTGGGAGGAACATTCGCCAAAAATTGCCGATCTACAAGCTATGAGCTTGTAAATAGTTTGTAGTGGCAAGTACATTTTGATTGCCGGACATTTACTTGTAACACAGTGTTTCTACGTTGCAGCATCCATACTTAAAAAATAAATGGAGTACTTTTTCCACCACTGACTGCTTGTAGATCCCATATATCAATGGGATTGGTATTTAAGATTGTCAAAGGAAGAGTGCCCTCAATACACTCGTAGATACCTTCCTAACTACTTCTCCAAAGTGAGTGACACCCACAGCCACAACACTAGAGGGAACAACCATGATCTGGTACACCCACATTTGGAACAATTTTCATTCTACTGCTCTGCCACCAAGATGTGGAATGCCCTGACACCATTCATTAAAGGACGTGTACCACTGGTTTATTTCAAAATTGTTCTGAAAAAACATCGCAGTATCAGGAGACCACAAGGGGAGGTAAATGTAATGTTCCCATCTCTTTTGTACATATTGTGTTCATTTTTGACTGCATACCCAGTCAGACAATCAGACACAGGAAGATTTATGTCACCGGGCAGATGCCTTTTGCTGATTGGATCGATTGACAGCCAATGAGCCAATGAAATGCGTGCTAATTTGTTCGTCAGTGTTGCCATGTACGCTTATTATATGCGACTTTGGACTTGTTTCCTGTAATTATTGGTATTTGCGGGTTGCGTTTTTTTTGGGCTTGTTTCTAAAGTGTAGTTACTTATTTTTGTCTTGCATAAAAACAAAGTGGTTCTCAAACATCTTCATGTCAAGAACCCCCGCATTAATATGTAACTGTCCTGTGTATCCCCATCTGAAAACATTTTGTGCCAGGGACCCCCATATCAGATTTGTATTGTTGGAATTGTTGGATGGTGTGTCCTATCCACCGTAGGTGTCTTTTGGCACGGCTGCTTCCATACAGGTGGATTATGTGCTGTTCAGAATTTCCGTGTGAGGGACTCTGTCTTCCCAGGACCTTCTGAAGGCAGCAGATGTGGAAAGCCTCCAGGTTTGGAAGTGCCGTCTATATGGAGTCTCTGCCCCATAAAGCAAGGTAGGAGAAGTGATCGACTGTTTTGATGGGGACATCATTTATGTGGAAGACTTCAGTTTTTTTTTTAGGTTGACCTGAAGGGGTGTGAGCAAGAAGTTTGCGCAGAGGTAAGGATTAAGGTGAGGTTGTGGGTGTGCAATCCTCACTCCCACCATCTTCACTCCACCAGGTGGACTTCAACTGGCATGAGAAACCCATGACGACCTTCGATCTGGCTGGAGTCGCAGGGGACTGCGGGTGATCCGATATTTTGACCTTCACCTATGCCTGTCCCCAAGTGCAGATTTGATTTGGGGTTTTCTTCCCTAGCCAAAGCACCCTCCCAGGTTTACCCACATGGCAATGGGGCAGTGGTAGGTTGGTGGGGCCCACTGCTACCCCGGTGATCCCCTGCCTTTTAGCCTGGAGTCGCAGGACTCCAGTTACCATGTGCTGCCACGAGGAGGCAAGGGAGGGGTCTTGGTGAAGGAGAGCCTATGTACTGACCTCAGAGGACTTACGCGCTCGGCTTCCTTTACCCAAACTGACTGTTGGTCAGCGGCAGGAACTAAGGGAGGGGGGTCACATGCATCCCTACATGCAGCATCACTCTAGCATACTGCACTAGATGCAACACTACACCCTGTGGGCAGAGCCGCAAGCACACACACACACACACACACACACATACACACGCACACGCACACGCACACGCACACACACACACACACACACACACACACACACACACGCACGCACGCACGCACGCACACACACACACACACACACACACACACACACACACACACACACACACACACACACACACACACACACACACACACACACACACACACACACAAAGAAAATTGGCACCAAGAAGTGTGAGTGCATCCGTGGTGGAAAAAGTATTTATTTTTTTACTTATGTAAAAGTATCAATACTTAAATATAAAAATATTCTGTTGCAAGTAAATGTCCGGAATTCAAATTTACTTGAGTAAAAGTATCACTTGAGTATTGGTATCAAAATGTACTTAAATTATAAAAAGTAAAAGTACTCATTATGCAGAATTCAAGTTTTCAAATGTATTCAAAAATACTATTGAAAATAGCAGATCTACAAGCTCACAATGCGTCGCATCGCGACGCATTATGAGCATGTAGAATAGATCGACTATTTTCAAATGGCCGAAATGTATATAAGGCTGAAGTGAGTTATGTATGTTTTGTAATAATAATCCAAATCTACAAAGTAACTAGTAACTAAAGTTGTCAAATAATTGTAATGGAGTAAAAGTATATATTTGCCTCTGAGATGTAGAGGTGTAGTAAGTAAAAGTACTGAAAATTGGAAATACTACACTAAAGTAAGAATACCTCAAAATTGTACAGAAGTACAATACTACACCACTGGCGTGCATGCATGCGTGCATGCATACCATGCACGTGTGCGCGCGTGTGTTACTCCCACACTGTTAAGGACTGTAGGACTACAGTGAGTCACAGAGTAGTGACACCTGGACGAGAGAGAGAGAGAGAGAGAGGAGAGAGAGAGAGAGAGAGAGAGGAGAGAGAGAGAGAGAGAGAGAGAGAGAGAGAGAGAGAGAGAGAGAGAGAAAGAAAGAAAGAAAGAAAGAGAGAGAGAGAGAGAGAGAGAGAGAGAGAGTAATATTGTTATCTATATTTTTTATATGATATCAGTCATAACACTACTACTGTTCCATGCACATTCTGTCTGAGTTAAACTACTTGCTTACTTGCATTTTGAGGACAGAATTGTCACTTGTCGTTCAGTGCATGTTACATGACATTGATATCTTAACTAATTGACCACCATTGACGAGTGTACTTGCCATTTCAATCCAAGGTTCACACCGCCATTGACGAGTCACTTGACATGTGGTGTTTTCAGTGGTTTACGATAGAGGGCGCTCTTCCTCAGCCTGTCAATGATCCCAGCATCGCCAAAGAAGAGTAGAGCCAAAGATCACATGATAAGCGATCAGTGGGTGGATCGTTGTGAAGAAACATATTCTATGATTTTTCAAAGGTTAGTGAAAACGCTCGGGATCGCTGGCAAGGGCAGCTATAGACGATGTTTTAACTCTGGCGGTTAGCACAATGCCTGCAAATGACGTAGATCTACGTCCTTTCAGATCCAACCATTGACCGCCATTGACGTAGATCAACGTCAATTCAATTCGATAATTTTTTTTTTAATCCCACAAGAGGGCGCATTAACGCAACTAAGGAATGATCCCTCGACGCTGATAGAAGGAATGGACGGATGTGACGTCATGCCAAAAAAAGTCACTTCCGTCCACTCCTATATTAGGATTTGTAGAAAAACACATCTAGCTCAGATTATTTTTTGTGTGAAAACAAGCCATTTTCAACGAGCGCTAGAAACAAAATGGCCGATCGCGGTAAAAAAAAATCCTCTGGTGGATAGACGAGACCCTCCCCCTCCCCCCAGACACTGGGGGAGGGGGATGTTCACATTCGCGTGCACGTCGTGGCTTCTGCGGCTCTCCAAAGATCGTCAAAACAAGGTAAAGAATGCTGGCACCACCGCAAGAAGCGGATGCATAATACCTGGCAGTGAATGTGTTAATGAGTTAATTGCTATCTGCTGCAATGCCAATAAACTAAAATTATTATTTTTTTCCTCAGGTTTTGCGTCTTGTTTAGTCAGAGGAACCTGTGAGTCACGGAGAATGCTTTACAACGCTGTAACCAAACAAACACCACATTAACAGGCTGCAGCTCTGAGTCAGTGTCAGCGAACACACACACACGCACACACACACACACGCGCACACACACACACACACACACACACACACACACACACACACACACACACACACACACACACACACACACACACACACACACACACACACGTACTGTACACAAGCAGTTTGACTCACACTGTGCCCACATTCACACTGAATTATAAAGTCATTAAACACGCACAGAGGTGGAGGAGTGAAAACGTTAAACGAGTAGGAGAAGCTCCGGATAGTAGTGACTTCTGGAAAAGTATCTCCTGAGACCTCCATTTCTATTTCCATTGTGGTCCAGTGCACTCAATGACAACATGACAACACAGCACAATATCAGCAACAACACTAAAAGCAAATCTCTGGGGGCAAGCCAGATCAATGTATATCTAAGGGCAATTATATTTTGAGTACAGCCATTGATTGATTGATTGATTGATTGATTGATTGAATACTTTTTTAACCCATACACATTCCCTGCCAGAGGTTTTTTTTTATTTTACTTCCCCCAGTGCCAGTGTTTACATTTTTTTTACACAGGAGCCGAGATACAGGGTTTTAAAGTAATAAGTTAACCAAGGAGTGAATGGAGCTAGAAATCTTTGGATCGTGATATCTCTGGTTCTGTGTGGATAAATTGAAAAAAAAAAAGACTAAAAAAAAAAAATTGGCAGGTAAAGTGTTAATGGGTTAAATTAAATTGCAAACAGTACAGCAAGTGCAATTACACAAAAAGGATAACACAAAAAAGCCCTGAGGCCTTGTTTCCATTGTGGTCCTATGTATTGTGTTGTAATTTGTATTTGCAATGGGGGGGTTGCTGACGGTACCCTCTGGTGGCAAGCTAGTTGACTTGTCTTGCACACACGCGCACACACACGCACACGCACGCACACGCACCCGCACGCACGCGCACACGCACGCTCACACGCACACGCACACGCACACACACACACACACACACACACACACCATACACACACATACCAGGGATTCCGTTAGCCGGTATTTACCGGCCATTGGACCGGTAAAATGTTTAATTGGCCGGTAAATGTAAACACCACCGGCCACCGTGGCCGGTTGGGAAAATGCTGTTATTAGGCTATTTTATCATTTAAGCCTATTATTAATATTATTATTTGGATAAAGTAGTTGGCTACAACCATTAAAATCATAATCATTTAAAGTTGTTATCATGATCTGACTGTGTGGTTTAATTCCGACAGCCTGCTCTGCGCTGCAGTTATAGAATAGCCTATTCGTTGTATGATGGTGTCGCGCGTTGAAAATATTGGAGCTACAAGCTCACAGCACGTCGCGTTTGAATAATAATTCCTTTTAACAGGTCGTTCATGAAAGTCCTTGCGGTCTTGTTTCCAATGAGAACCTGTGAGCAATTAGGGGTTAAGAGTCTTGCTCAGGGACAAATTTCATTTCATCGACACATATGCTGACCTGGCCTGGAATCGAACCTGGGGCAACCAGGGCCTCTGGCTCCCTAGGCGGGCTCACTAACCACTCAGCTATGGCCGCCCCGAGCTTGTATGTATTGTGAGCTTGTATGTCTGCTATTTTTGATACGACACAACAAGTAATCAACCTCGCGCAAGGCCACATATATCATGACACATATAATTCACGTTAACAAAACCTACTTTTGCATATCAAGGTTGAATGAGAATCGATGTAAAGCCCAAAATATATATTAATTTGTTTATACTGTGCGACGGTGTTGCGCAGGGAAACCACAGCCCGCAGGGTTATTAGGACTCGCCCCAAAACACCCTCGCCCCCATTGTTCACAGGCGGACCAGTGGTTCTTGTATTCTTGTATTTGTTTTACTGAGGATAAGGGTAGAAATAGGTTTAGGATTAGGTATAGTTTTACTGAGGTTAAGATTAGGATGGGAATAAGGTTAGGTTTAGGCATAGTTTACTGATATGTTTGTTTAGGAATACCCTACCAGGCGAATACCGGCGGATTTTCCAAGGGGCGACCGTGTTTTGGGGCGAGCCGCCGCGACATCTCTCGTCACGCAGCAGTTCACTCATGCCCACTTTATTCATTTCATTTTTGGCAAGCGACATCTCTGCATGATATAGTAGATCATATAATTTAGTTATCTATAAAAACAGGAACAGATTGCATCTGTGATAAGTGGAAAGAAGCGCAGCAAACGTCACGAGGTGTAATGAGCCCAATCAGTTGGGTGCATGACAGCAGTGCAAACACGCATGTGACGTTAATTATAATATGGCCGGTAAAATATAATCCTGGCCGGCATGGTGGCCGGCCCAAAAAATGCCTAGCGGAAACCCTGACACACACACACACACACACACACACACACACACACACACACACACACACACACACACACACACACACACACACACACACACACACACACACACACACACACACACACACACACACATACATCGGGTTGTTGTTGTTATTGTTGTTTGAGGTGATGAGAGGTGTGTTCGAATTGTAAACCTCTCGGGGCTTTTAATTGGCAGTTTATAGATCTGTGGGGCTCTCTAATTGGTCGGCTATATAAATCCAAACTGTCAGCAAGTCCCGCCGCCCCAATCCACTAATAACCTATAAAATCATCACTTTCACTCACAGACACTCACACTCACAAACACACACATGCTCTCTCTTTTGCTACAGTTTCTGGAACAAAGTGACATATCGTTGCTGTTGGGCAGAAACCTCTCATCTCCATATTTTAAACTTTTGTGTATGTTCGTAAATGAACGCCCTACTTGATCACACTACAGCATCACACAAAAGCATCAAAAGTAGCAGATCTACAACCTCAAAACGCGGCACGAAGCGACACGTTTTGAACTAGTAGATCTGCTACTTTTGATGCTTTTGAAATTGAATCGTTAAAAGTAAAGGTTTTGGACATATGAGGTTTTTAACCCGACAGAAACGATAATTATGTAGCATTTGTGGGTGTAAGTGAAAACACATCCTCCTGAGCCACTGCCGACCTGTTGATTTTATTTGACTTTTAGAAGTATGTGCGCACACATATACGTGGGTCCAGGGGAACTGTGTGTGTGTGTGTGTGTGTGTGTGTGTGTGTGTGTGTGTGTGTGTGTGTGTGTGTGTGTGTGTGTGTGTTCGATACACCTGAGGCAGTGAGTACATGGGGGGTGGTCAAACTGTCATTATACAACAGGTAGTTCCGACCAAGCAATCTGATTGGTTGAAATAGCTTTCTAGCCGTGCTTCAAACCAGCATCATAGCACGGGCCTAATCACATTAATAAATCACTCCGCACTGCAGTCCGCACCTGCTTAGACCATATATGGCACAGCTGTGCTGTGACGTCACGCTGTCCCACGATAGGAAAACAAACAGACAGTACCCACCGCCGCCACCGGAGAACAAACAGCTACGCAAAATGGACTATGTTGTTAATTTTGACTTATTTGGTGGACTTACGGTTGATCAATGGTTAGAAGAGAGCACACTAAATCGCCTAAAATCCTATAATAAAAGGAATAACTGGAAAAAAGTGTGCTTTATTTCAATGGTAACATCCATACTGTATAAATATCCTCCTGTGTTAAAGTAAAATTACTCCCATTTCGTTAACAGTCCAGTGTATGTTATACTTTATCGTACGAAGGTATCGCACGTCAAAAATAGCCGATCTACAAGTTCACAACACATCGCCATCTTGACGCGTTGTGAGCTTGTAGATCAGTTATTTTGGCCACGTAACACGATCGTACGACGGAGCATATAGCCTACTGGAATCAGCTGTGTTGATGAGACGATGACTCAGAGTGCTGCGCTGTTACAGGGACTATTTTGTCTCAGTCAAATAAACTCTTCTCTTTACAGGGAAACGGATAAGCGATTTTTTTTTATTATGAATTGCCCCACAATATGAATGCATTTGGATGTGTTTTGTTGGTAACTGTTGTATAATCGCAATATTACACTCGAGGGTGTGCTTTACCTTACATTATTAGCACTTCTGTGATCGCGGCGGAACTCGGCTTCGCCTCGTTCCTGACCGCATCACAGGCGTGCTAATAATGACGGTAAAGCACACCCTCTCGTGTAATATTGCTTAATTCATCACCTGTCTCTTTTGTGTCAACGCACACACACACACACACACACACACACACACACACACACACACACACACACACACACACACACACACACACACACACACACACACACACACAACTTTCCCTGGACACCCACACACACTGAATATGAATCATCATCTTCAGAAAATTAGACACACCTACATAAAGAAAAATACTTTCTCACGCGCACACACAAACGTGCATGCATGCACCCACGCACGCGCGCGCACACACACACACACACACACACACACACACACACACACACACACACACACACACACACACACACACACACACACACACACACACACACAGAGAAGTGACGGAGATTGAGTATTGACTGAAATAAACAAACTGACTTCAAGGGTGAAGTTGGAAACGTGGAAAAAACTTCACTGTCTTTAATTGATCACATATTGATCACATATTGATCACATACATTGATCAATACAATATTTTGTTGCTGTCAGGTGGAAAACTTGTATGTCCAGAACCGTCACTTTTGGTACAAACATTTTCTGACATAGTGAAAATAGCAGATCTACAAGCTCAAACCGTGTCACATCACGGTGCGTTTTGAGCTGCTATGTTCACTACATTTGCTTTACAGTCTTATATGAAAATGAAATGGAAATACAAGGTTTCTCAAACAAGTTCACACGACTAGTGATGGTTAGATACGTGTATGATGTATGATGTCTGTGTGTGTGTGTGTGTGTGTGTGTGTGTGTGTGTGTGTGTGTGTGTGTGCGTGTGCGTGTGCGTGTGTGTGTGCGCGTACGTGCGGTGCGCACGTGCATTCGTGCGTGCGTGTGTGTGTGTGCGCGTGTTCGTGTGTTCGTGTGCGTGTGTGTGCATGAATATGATTTCTCTGGTGTCCATCTGTATGAGTCATATATTTATATAGGGTGGGGTGTGTGTATGGTGTTGTGTGTGTGTGTGTGTGTGTGTGTGTGTGTGTGTGTGTGTGTGTGTGTGTGTGTGTGTGTGTGTGTGTGTGTGTGTGTGTGTGTGTGTGTGTGTGTGTGTGTGTGTGTGTGTGTGAGAGAGAGAGGGAGGAGAGGGAGAGAGAGGGAGGAGAGGGAGAGAGAGAGAGAGAGAGAGAGAGAGAGAGAGAGAGAGAGAGAGAGAGAGAGATGATATGATATGATATGATATGATATCTGAAGTGTTTCAGAGAGGCTTAGGCCATAAACAGCGGGCCCTTATTTGTTTACATAATAATATTATGGAAAGCTATAGTATATTGTACTCTGTGATGTGTTCTGCATAGAGAAGAGAGAGAGAGAGAGAGAGAGAGAGAGAGAGAGAGAGAGAGAGAGAGAGAGAGAGAGAGAGAGAGAGAGAGAGAGAGAGAGAGAGAGGGATAGACAGACACAGAGACACAGAGAGAGAGACACAGAGAGAGAGAGAGAGAGAGAGAGAGAGAGAGAGAGAGAGAGAGAGAGAGAGAGAGAGAGAGAGAGAGAGAGAGAGAGAGAGGGGGATAGACAGACACAGAGACACAGAGAGAGAGACACAGAGAGAGAGAGAGAGAGAGAGAGAGAGAGAGAGAGAGAGAGAGAGAGAGAGAGAGAGAGAGGTCTCATACGCTACGAACTGTTAAGTGTTGATGAGTCCATAGTGTGAAAGCATATATCCATAATAATATATTTATGTCAGAAGAGAAGGTGTTTGATTATCTGCAGATGTATTCTTATTCAGATACACAAACAATGTCAAACACATCAACACCCAACAACTTTATTATACTACATTTTTGGGTCGTGATAATGCCTTAAAATTTTACTCCTACATTGCGTTTATCAGAGCAATGGTCAGTGAGTTATGTCCATTTGAAGTATCAAAAACTGCTGTAACACTGCTGTAGGGTGGCAAGTCCACACCAATGATTTGCAACGCAACTATTTGCAACTGCAACTCATTGCAACTATTTGCAACTCCTTGCAACTACTTACAACCATTATCCGCAAATGGCACCGGTCTGCAACTGGTCCGTCCAGGGGGCAGTCGGTAGCGCTGTCGCCTCACAGCTAGAAGGTCCTGGGTTCCTGGGAAAGGAACTGGTTGGACTAACGTGTTCCTTCCACATGCTATACGTCCAACCAGGGAAAATCCCCCCTCAGGTGATAAGAAGCGGCTTGCTACTGTAGCTCCTCAAGCATTGAAGTAGGCATGAGCTCAGTTCAGGGCTTTCCCTAGGCTGGCAGAGGAAGAGTAGCACCCAGGATTACATAGGCAATTGGCAATGGGTAAAAAAAATTAAAACAAATTTAAGAAAAAAACTGGTCAGTCCAGACCACTGCAATTTATTGCAACTGGCTGCAAGTTGCAACTAGTTGCGTAGGTGTGGAATGGGCCTTATGTGTGTGTTTAAAAAAAATATATATATATATTTTCATGGCAGACCCCTGAACAGTACTGTTTGTGCCAAATGTTTTGCGGATTGAAGCAACAGTGTGCCTGTGGCCTCGGGGCCCCCTAAAGTGGCTCCTGTTGTGACTATTGTCATGGCAGACCCCTGAACGGTGTTTGTGGCACGTTTAGTGGGTATTTATTGATTTATTGATTGAATACTTATGATAATGATAATGAATTTATTTATATAGCGCTTTTCCAAACAAGGTTACAAAGTGCTTTACATATAAAAGGGCAGCATAATAACCACACAGGTTAAAACAACATACATAAAAGCAACACATATAATCAATAGGTCACATGATTACAACAATTAATAATTAAGAAAGAGCAATTAAAAGCTGATAATATGAAACCCAAAAGCACAAGGCAAAACAGCTAAGAAAGGGCCTTAACATAAAGGTAGGTTTTTAGAAGTGATTTAAAAGAAGACACGGATCTTGCTAGCCTCAGCTGGGCAGGGCATTCCAAAGCGTGGGCGCCCGGAATGTGAAAGCCCCATTGACGAATTTAGACTTAGGGACTGTAAGGAGAGCCTTACCCGTGGATCTAAGGCGGCGCCCAGGTACATAAGGGGCCAGCAAGTCTTTGATGTAGCTGGAGGTCAGTCCCTGCCGGGCTTTAAAAGTTATCAGTAAAATCTTAAAATGTGCAATAGGATGGGTGTAATGTGATCACGTTTCTTAGTGTTTGTTAGTAGTCTTGCAGCTGAATTCTGTACCAGTTGGAGCCGGGAAATGGCTTTTTTACAGAGGCCAGAGTATAAAGAGTTATAAAAGTCCAAACGTGATGAAATGAATGCGTGAATGACCTTTTCAAGGTCTGCTGGTGATAAAAAGGGTTTAATTCTGGCAATGTTTCGTAGCTGGAAATAACATGTCTGAACGACGCGTGTGACTTGTGGGTTAAAAGAAAGGTCTGAGTCAAAAATCACACCCAGGTTGCGGGCTGTATGCTTGACATTAGACGATAAGCTACTAAGCTCTGACTGGAGTGACAATGTGGAGTTAGGGGGACGAAAAATAATTATTTCAGTTTTTGTCTGATTTAACTGGAGGAAATTTTGAGCCATCCATTCCTTAATCTCAGAGAGGCAAGAAAGTAAGTTGCTCATATTGCCTGCAGTACCGGGTTTTAGTGGTATATAAAGCTGTGTGTCATCTGCGTAACTGTGGAAATTAATATGGTATTTACAAATGATATTTCCAAGGGGGAGCATGTAAATTGAGAACAAAAGGGGACCCAGAATTGATCCCTGCGGGACACCACAGAGAAGCTTCTATCAGAGAGGTAGGAGCGGAACCAGTCCAGGAGCATTAAAATAGAACAGTCACCGGAATCTGCATTAAATAATAAGTCATTTGTCACTTTTAAAAGGGCATTAACAGTTTGCAAAAAGTACAGAGGTACAGTTATACAATAATGCTAAAAGAATAACACATCCATTGTGGTCCTATGTATTCAATTAATCAAGACATATAAAGACTACTACACAATAAATCATCAATACTAGGAGCAGTTAAAGTAAATTTACTGAAACACAGTGGGGGGTCATTTCTTTTGGCAAGCTAGAAGACTTGTCTTCAGGTCCAGTTGTAAATTGCAGACAGGTGCTCTTTTACGGTGGTTTTGAAGGAGGGTAGGGAGTCACAGTGTTTGATGGCTTTCAAATAGCAGATGTATAAAATAGGGCTAAAGTGTTTAATGTCTGTTTTATAATATAATGATTTATATCTGCAAAGTAACTAGCAACTAAAGTATTCAAATAATTATTACAATATTTGCCTCTGAGATGTAGTGGAGTAGAAGTAAAAGTATTGAACATTGGAAATACTCAAAAAAAAAAAAATACCTCAAAATTGTACTTAAGTACAGTACTTGAGTAAATGAACTTAGACCACGTCCACACAGAGACGTTTTTAGGTGTATCCGCAAAAGTTTTTAATCGTTTAGACGTTTCGTCCACACGGAGCCAGTGTTATGAAACCGGGTCCCAGAGTGAATAACTCTGAAGACGCCACCCTTGCGTCTCTGTGTGTACACCTAGAGACGCATCGTTCCTGAACCGATGACGCCATAGCTCCACCTCTCGCTTAAGCCGCATGCGCCGAGTTATCATGTAGCTCTACAACAGAGGCATAGCCATGGTACAACTTTTATTCATGTTTATGTATATATATTTTTTAATCATATTTTTTTTCGGCCAAGTGTTTCCTATATTCGGTATTCGGTTTCGGCCAAGAATGTTCCATTCGGTGCATCCCTATTAAATAAACATTTGACCTCTTATTTTTCCGGATACTGATAAGCAGAACCGGAACCGGACTCGTAAAAATCCCAACGATACCCATCCCTACTTGCTGTTGTTTTTACATCATACTTGCACAGATGGTTTACACTGTAAACCATCTGGGTTTACAGTGGTCAGGGTTGTCAAAGTGGCGGCCCGCGGGCATTTGGCGGACCGCGGAAAGGTCCATGGCGGCCCGCGGAAAGGTCCATGGCGGCCTGCGAAATACTTCTAAAAATAGTAAATTGAATAAAAAATAAAAAATAAAATAAACCCCCCCCCTTTTTTTTTCAGGCTCCAGGTGGCGCTGTGGCAGAAAACGGTGGCGTGGCGCTGTCAGACATAGGATAGGCTTCCTGTCCTCTGTATTTCTTTCTATTTAACACTTCCGTGACTAGCCGGTCAATCTGGACGATTTTGAGAATTTAAAGTGGATTATCTTCTCTCATGAAGCTCAGAGGAAATTCCCCTTTCATGACTTTTCCTAACTATTTGATTGAAATTATCTCTGTTTTTTTCTTCTTCTGAAACGTATTATAAATATGAAATTAGCCCCATATATACCATCCCAGTCGTTATATTTCGGCTAATTTGACCGCTCTCACCCTCTCTCCCCCAGGGATGAGCAGTTGACACCTCGAGACCCACCGCAGAGCGGCCCGTAGACCAGCAGACTCGCTGCGCAGCGAGTCTATGTTGCCATGTCTGCTTATTATAAGCGACTTTGGGCTTGTTTTTCACGTCTTTCTATTATTATTATTATTATAATTATATACATTACACTACACTACAGCTCAGAGGCAAATCTTGTACTTTTACTCTACTTAGATTAGAGCTTCATGCATGTCCTTTTGTAAATGATTTTTTATTAGGTAAATATTTATATAAAAAGGTCTAACCAGGGACTGGGGTTGCAAATTAAGATCTACAAGCATACAGCTTGTCACGCAGCAACTGCTTTATGCTTGAAGATCAGATATTTTGCGCAGGATTGAGCACATGTGTGAAGCATACCGATGTGTTCGCTACAGATTGCGCTGTTTTCTAATGCTGTGCCAACAGATCTGATCTACAAGCATAGGGCTCGTCAGGCAGCGACTGTTTTATGTCTGTAGATCAGATATTTAGCGCAGGAGTAGAGCAGGAATGAGCACATTTGTGGAACATAGCGATGTGTTCACTTGTTGCGCTGACAGGGAGGAGGAGAGGAGAGACGCTTTTGTCTGCGACGTGGACAGCTGATAGAATGAGAGCTTTACGCTCAGACAATAATGTGAATATTATTATTATGAATAATAATAATATTGGTTTGTCAAGAGATATCCATGTGTTTTGGACAATGGAGATAGTCACGTAATTAGACAGTGGCTTCAGCGTTCATATAAGCTCCATGTTTCACTGAAGAGTTTAATGTGACGCTACAGATCGCGCTGTTTTATACGCTTTTTTTTAAATAAAGATTTTACATACAGAATCTGCAGTTACCATTACAAGTTAGCCTATTTTATAATGTTTCTGCCTGCCTACAACAACAAATGTGAGTGAGCTGACTGACTGAGCAGAGTGCAATTGAAATGTTAATAGCTATTTAAAAGACAATGGAACCCCCACTGTGTGGGGGAGAAGGTGTCAGCTCGTCTGGAGCACAGAGGGGAGACAGTGACCAATAGAATAGCTGGAAAAACAGTCTTTTTGACCCCCCAAATCAGGCAGTGTGTGGGATAATGAAACCCCAGTCATGGAAGTGTTAAAGAGACTGAGGTGCTCTTATTCTAAAATGGGGGGGGGGGGCGCCAGGAAAAATATTACATCTAACAGACATAGAGTCGCAGTTTGCATGGCCTTGCTGTGCGTCCAAGCTGCTGTGAGGACGCTCGCTGCTCGCTGCTACTAGGCTGCAGCCTAGCTGATGGCCCGCTGTAGAGAAGCATTGTCTCTTCCCAGCTGTGGAATGTTCTGGCTGAATGGCTCGTTAACAGTCTAATCAACTACTAGTCGAGTAGTAATGGCTATACTCTCTGATCCTCACACAGGAGTCAGCCTAGCACGGACATGTTTTCTCTCTCTCTGTCTGTCTGTCTGTCTGTCTGTCTGTCTGTCTGTCTGTCTGTCTGTCTGTCTGTCTGTCTGTCTGTCTGTCTGTCTGTCTGTCTGTCTGTCTGTCTGTCTGTCACAAACACACACACACACACACACACACACACACACACACACACACACACACACACACACACACACACACACACACACACACACACACACACACACACACACACACACACACACACACACACACACACACGTGAACGTAGTGCAGTGTTATGAAAATAACTGGTCACTGACATTGACAAGTTGGTTAAAGCGAAGAGATGTCAGGTGTCTGGAAGCAGCAAGTGATTTAGATGAAATTTCATGCTGGCTACACCATGTAAATTGGCCATTTTGGATATTTTTTAAAATATAATAATGGTAATATGTAGTTAGAATACAAATGTATCAAAGCTGCTTGTTTTATTTCTCAGGAGCTTGCCCAGTGAAATCCTCAGTGTTAATTGAACTCAGAGCGTATTTAACCCATTCAATCCGGGAAAGCATCTGTGTCATTTTAAGATTTATTTGGCTATTCAAAAATAGCAGATCTACAAGCTCATAGTGCGGCACTACTGTACCTGTAAACTTTACAGGTACAGTAGTGTCCCTACATCCCAAAGCTACCAGGAGGCCAATATTTGGTTCTATTGTGAATCAGCACCCTTTTATATTAGGCCTTATACTCTAGGTGGAAAATAGCAACAAGTTGACTTTTTTGAGGAATATTTACATGTAATACTACTCTTCTGTCAGGGATAGATCAGAACTTGACCTTGCTTTGTCATAACTTTGACTTGTCCTCTTCATGAAATGGATGGTCAGAAGTTTCACTTTTGCTGCAAAAGCAGCCGTTTATATAATGCCTTTTTATAGGCGGAAATAGCCAAAAGTTACATTTTCTGAGGGATATTAACTTGTAATTCCGGTCCTCTTCTGTCAGGGAAAGAACAAAACCTGACCTTGTTTTTTCATCACTTTGACACAGTGTCCCAAAGTAAGTAAGTGGAATGTACAGTAGCAGATTTATGTAAGATAGGAATCCTACAGGGAGACGCACGCACGCACGCACGCACGCACGCACGCACGCACGCACGCACGCACGCACGCACGCACACACACACACACACACACACACACACACACACACATACACACACACACAGGGTTCATACAGTTACATCTCTCTGTTGCCTTTATATCCAAACATATACTACTCTCTCTCTCTCTCTCTCTCTCTCTCTCTCTCTCTCTCTCTCTCTCTCTCTCTCTCTCTCTCTCTCTCTCTCTCCCTCCCTCTCTCCACCATCTTTTCATCTCCTCTCATCCTTCATGTTGCGTGATGAGATGTTTTTCTCAGATTCATATTTCTCTGTCTGATCACACTTCCTCTGTGCGTGCGTGCGTGCGTGCGTGCGTGCGTGCGTGCGTGCGTGCGTGCGTGCGTGCGTGCGTGCGTGCGTGCGTGCGTGCGTGCGTGCGTGCGTGCGTGTTTCTGGGCCCAGTGTGCGGGTCTGGAAAATGCATCGGAACTGACAGCAGCCACATAAGTCTCATACAACGCACGCACGCACGCACGCACGCACGCACGCACGCACGCACGCACGCACGCACGCACGCACGCACGCACACACACACACACACTGCACCTCTCTCTCATTCATAATCTTAATTTATGTTTCTTCACTTGAACTGTCTCCTCACGTCTGAATCTGTATTCATCAAAAGCTTTTATGCTTAATGCACAACGCACATGTTATTCAATAAGACACACTAAGTCTCTTATACCAGTGGATCTGAAACCTTTTCATGTCAAGGACCCCCAAATTAATATGTATTTGGCCACGGACCCCCATCTGAAAATATTTCGTTTCAGGGACCCCGATACAAGATTTGTGTTGTTAAAATGTTTTTAGAATATTCGTTTTTTTTTGTTTTTTATTCAAGATTTGTGCGAAAATAGGTGTTTTCACACTTTTAGCGCATACCCGCAGTATGTAAATGTTTATGTATTCTTATGCCAAAAGTCCCTATTTTAATTATTTCCTGAAAACGCAAACATACTGCGTGATGACATCGATAGACCTTTATGAATATAAATGAATCTTGATTTAATTCACCTGACTGACAACCCCTTCAGCCAATCAGCAGTTCGTTCCACCACCACCACAGAGCAACGTGACGCAAGGGGATTTTTGAAAGGGCCATGCCGAAAATAGGTTGCTTTATACGGATACAAGAGTATCACTGCCCGCCCCTGCCAGTTCTCTGAAATTTAATTTTTAAACAACTAAATGCTATCCAAAAAATATCTTAAAAGTAAATTCCGTGCCACAAAAAAGAAGTTTGAGAGCGTTTTGAAGTTTTAAAACAGCGGACAAAACAGCGGAGAGAGTTTTAATGGCTGGCGTTTGTTTTTGCTCGGCTGCAGTCGGCTCCATTCGGGTTCACTCGGGCTCCAACTGATCGGCCAACATTCGCTGTCAATCACAGAACAATGAGCAAGGACGGTGATAGGCTAGTCCATTTTGTGGACGACAAAGAAACGCCCAGCTAAGCCCTCAGGCCTGACCCAATCCCTGAGATCAAATGCAAATGAGAATTCCGGAAGGGGGGGTGGGGGGTTACCAGGCTAAACTTTATCATCAATTAAAAACATTTATGGGACCATAATTAAAAAAAAAAAAAAACATCATAATTGAAAGAAGACTGTGAACTAGTGACTGAAAACATTATTATTAGTATTTATGACAATGTTTACTAAGGTAATAAAGTCTGGTCAAATACCACTGAGTCGAATGGCATGAAACCTTCACTGGCTCCCAGTCAAACAAAGAATAGATTTCCGATACTGAAGATACCGATCTCCACCTACAGGGCCCTCAACCACCAAGCTACCTCTTTGACCTCCTCCAACGCCACACCCGCTCTCGCTCCCTCAGGTCTGGTGATGCCAACCTCCTGGACATATCCAGGACAAAGAAACCAACCTGGGGTGACAGGGCTTTCTCAGTTGCCATCCCCTCCCTATGGAACGCACATCAAAGATGCCCCCATCCTCGCAACGTTTAAAACCACACTCAAAACTGTAGTGTTGATTTTGACAGCAAACTTTGTTTAAATTTTAGTCATAGTCTTTTTAATCAAATTCCATTTAGTTTTAGTCATATTTTAGTCATCTGAAATGTTTTACTGTTAGTCTAGTTTTAGTCAACTAAATATCTAAGATTATAGTCGACTAAATCTACAGCCTTGATGGCGTAGTAATGGCTGATTTTGCACTTGGTTGCATGCTGAAAATAGACGATCTACAAGTTCACAACGTGTAACTTGCAGATCTGCTATTTTCAGAGCGCAACACCCGAGCGCAAACAAGCATAACATTACTTCTACTGGATCTCTTCTCCACTAGTCCTTCACTAACATTTTAGTCTAGTTTTTATTTGTTGACGAAATTGTCTTAGTTTTAGTCATCATAACTTAGTTTTTATTTAGTTTTTGTCAGTGAAAAAGGGTAGTCGACCAACATTTTTCGTCATAGTTTTAGTCGACGAAATCAACACTGCTCAAAACCCACCTTTTCAGACTCACCTTCCCTATCTAATTCAAATCCCCATTCTTTTAATGACCTCTTAGATTATTTTATGTGTTTGTTGCTTAGTTTCTTAACCCTTTTAACTCGTTCTTTTCCTAATAAAGTCATTGCATGTACTATTATTATGAAACGTATTATGCAACCAGCAGGTGGGGAAACAGCGACTTCTTCTGGGCCATTAATATGCTTACCGCCTGGTCTGAAGTGGAATTTTGAATGACGATGGAAAAACTTCTGTGTGCGTGCCTGTGTGTGTGTGTGTGTGTGTGTGTGTGTGTGTGTGTGTGTGTGTGTGTGTGTGTGTGTGTGTGTGTGTGTGTGTGTGTGTGCGCGCGTGCGTGCGTGCATGCGTGTTTGTATTGCTATACTTGTGAGGGCCAGATGATATCCCAAGTATAGAATTAAAGAAATAGACGTTGTCTATTTTCCTGATCCGAGAAAAATGGTTGTTTTATGTTTTTTTTAACTAAGTTTATGATTAGGAAAAAAATCAGGTTGGGGTTAGAGTCAGGATTAGACATTTAAAGGTCAGGTTTCAGGGTTATGATTAGACTTTTAGAGGTTAGGTTTAGGGGTCAGGATTAGACATTTAGAGGTCAGGTTTAGGGGTTAGGATTAGACATTTAGAGGTCAGGTTTAGGGGTTAGAGATAGACTTATGCCTGATTCATGCTTAGTTGCGCCTCAGCGTCGATGTCCTCATAAGTATAGTAAGACTGTGAGAGAGTGTGTGTGTGTACACTATGTGTGTGTGTTCAGAGTGATGTAGTCCATGTGTGCTCCATATTAAAGGAGGGATTAATGTCCCCCACTGTGTTTGTCCTGTCTGGGCTTCCATCACATAAATAGAGCTGTGTGTGTGTGTGTGTGTGTGTGTGTGTGTGTGTGTGTGTGTGTGTGTGTGTGTGTGTGTGTGTGTGTGTGTGTGTGTGTGTGTGTGTGTGTGTGTGTGTGTGTGTGTGTGTGTGTGTGTGTGTGTGTGTGTGTGTGTGTGTGTGTGTTTCTGGGCTTCCATCACATAAATAGAGCTCTGATAGTTTACATATCTGTTACTTTCACTGCTCTCTGCTCTTGCTCGCCCACTCACTCATTACCGCTCACTCTCTCTCTTTCTTTCTCTCTTTCTTTCTCTCTCTCTTTCTTTCTCTCTCTCTCTCTCTCTCTCTCTCACTCTCTCCTTGATTTCTTTCTCACTTACCACAACTCTCTTGCTCTCTCTTTCTCTCTCTCTCTTACTCTCTTACTCTCTCTCTCTCTCTCTCTCTCTCTCTCTCTCTCTCTCTCTCTCTCTCTCTCTCTCTCTCTCTAAAGCTACAGCTGTCACGGTCATGGCTGCGTCCCAGTACTTTCCCTGGTGTTCCTGTTTCCCTCTCCTTCTGTGTCCCCTGTGTGTGTGTGTGTGTGTGTGTGTGTGTGTGTGTGTGTGTGTGTGTGTGTGTGTGTGTGTGTGTGTGTGTGTGTGTGTCACCTGCCACCCATCATAAAGCTTCATCATGTCATCATGGTCAGATGGTGGTTTCAGCCTCAGTGGTCGTGACGTGCCTCACAGTTTACCGACTCCTTCTTTGTGTTTTTCAACTCCAAGTTTGTACCGTTTGTCAAGTGTCTTTCCTTGTGCCAGCAGTGGTGGAAAGTAACTAAGTACATTTACTTAAGCATTGTACTTTTTGAGGTATTTGTACTTCACTTGAGTATTTTCCCATTTCCA
Source organism: Gymnoscopelus braueri (assembly GCF_963280865.1). Lineage (NCBI taxonomy): Eukaryota > Metazoa > Chordata > Actinopteri > Myctophiformes > Myctophidae > Gymnoscopelus > Gymnoscopelus braueri. The sequence goes on along the minus strand of NC_137623.1, from coordinate 43,280,144 downwards.
ACACTTTTACTTCTACTCCACTACGTTTGAATCCAAATATTATACTTTTACCACACTACATTTATTTAAAAACTTTAGTTACTTGTTACTTTTTTGATTTTTTTTTATTATTACAAAACACACTAACCACTAACCACACTGCATTTCGGCCATTTGAAAATAGCAGATCTACAAGCTCACAATGCGTCGGGATGCGACGCATTATGAGCTTGTAGATCTGCTATTTTCAAAATATTTGTATACATTTCAAAATTTTAAATGGGACATTCTGCGAGTACTCTTACTTTTGGTACTTTAAGGATATTTTGATAACAATACTTTTCTACTTTTACTCAAGTACATTTTGAATTCCGGACTTTTACTTGTAACAGAGAACGTCTTTATTGCAGTATTGATACTTTTGCTTAATTAAAACATTTGAGTACTTTTTCCACCACTGGTGCTCAGCATCATTCCAGCCTGCCTGTTCCTTTCCCTGCTTATGTAATATATTAAAACTGGGAAAGCATCTGTGTCATTTTAGATTTGTGGTGCTATTTCTGAACAGTTTTGAAAAATCTTGAAAGTGAAAATTGTTTGTGCTGGATAAAGGTGACCCCAGTGGCAACTGGAAGAAGATAACGCCCCCTTGAGGTTCTCTCCAAGCGTGAGGGCCACACAGCTGTGGTGATTGACGATATAAACTACACCTGGGGGGAAGCTACTTGGCACCGGAGTTCTACAGCGTGCTTTTACGCATTTGATGTCGCCGCCCACAGATGGTCTAAACCTACGTTTTCTGGGACTGCTCCAGATGCGAGGTGCAACCACTCAGCTTGTGTATTGGGGAAGGCCATGTATATCTATGGAGAATGGACACCGACTAGATCAACTAATGACATTTATAAGTTGGACACCACCACAATGGTCTGGTCTTTAAAATTAACACATAGCCAAAGACGTAGATCTACGTCGTCTCAAATCCAACCGTTGGGTGCCATAAAAGGCACTCAACGGGCGCACCCTTTTTTTTTTATTCCACAAGACTGTGCTCTAACCCACCTTAGAAATGATCCCTCGACTGTGCTAGAAGGAATCAACGGATGTGATGTCATCCCAAAAAATGTCACTTCCGTCCACTTGGATTTGGAGAAAAACACTTCTAGCTCTGATTTTTTTTTGTTGTGAAAACCAGCCATTTTCAATGGGCGGTCGCTCCAAAATGGCCGATCGCGCTAAAATGTTGTTCCAGTGGATAGACGGGACCCTCCCGCACCCCCCGGACACTTTTTGTTTACATCCGGGTTTTGATTGATTGATTGAAATTTGTATTAAGCAAAAGAATGTAAAACAACACAGTTACATTTATAATACTTTTGTCTAAAAGGTCCGACCAAAAAAGTCCTTGCGGACTTGTTTCCGTTGGGGTCCTTGAATTAATTTCATAGACATATAGTAGCAACCAAACAGTTCAAAAATCAACATAAAAATATAGAGAAAAAATACCACTATGTACAAAAAAAGCATGACAGATACAAAATATATACAAAAAAGGGGAGGGGGGGGGTCGTCTGTCTACAGGGAAACTGGTACTAGCTCCTCTTTTGGCCGCCAGAAAGATGAGTTTTTAGGGCTGTTTTGAATGGGCCCATCGAACTGCATTTTTTGAGGGATGGGGTTAGACTATTCCATACCTTGGTGGCTGTGCTGTAGAAGGAGAATTTGCCCATGTTTGTTTTATGGGTGGGTGGTACCAGATTGTTGTTTACGCTCCCTCTAGTTTCGTGACTGTGGGTGTCACTAACTTTTTCGAGGTATTTATACAGATATGCGGGTATAGGGGGCATTTCCGGCAAATCTGCATTTACAATTTTGAAGACCAGTCCCATTTTTTGTTGTTTAACCCTGTCTTCCACCCTGAGCCAGCCTAGGGTACACTTTGTGGCTTCTGCAGCTGTCCAAAGATCGTCAAAACACGGTAAAAAACGCTGGCACTCTGAGGATGATTGGGATGCATAGTAGCCTACCTGGCACTGAATGTGTTAACACTCTGCCACCATCATTGGGAGAGGTGTTTGTATTTGGCTCTGTGGGGACCAGGGGGACCACTACAACACCATCAGAGTTTTTGACACAGAGACCAACTACTGGCTGAGCACTCCTTCTGCACAGCTTATTACAGAGAGCCTTTGCCTACAATGGAGAGCTGTACATATTTGGAGGCCTCATCATCAACCAGACCTTCAATGATCTGTTGGAATTCAACCCAGAGACCTTCTCCTGGAAGAAGGTTGAGCCCACGGGGAAAGGACCAGGTCCAGTGTAGGGCATCTGCTGCTGCATGGTGGGAGATCGTATCATCCTCTTTGGAGGTCGCTACAAAGGAGATACTACATGCATTGATTACCTGTACATCTTAGATTTAAGTCCTAGTCTGAAGACGTTATGGCAGCTGGAAGTTATTCAGTACGGTCTGGAGCGGTCAAAACTCACACACCATCAGGTGGGAACTAGGAGCTATGACAACCAACAGCAACAGAAAAGAAACATGAGTGTGTTCACTGCCAGCGAGTTCACAAAAAAGGAATAGAAGAAAATAGCGAGCCCATAAAAAAAAACAAAAAAACAAAGCAAAATGGTGTGCTCACTAAAGACAAAAATACAAAACAAAAACATTGAGCCCACTAAACAAGACGGAATCTGTTTATGACATGTATTGATGATGATTGAAATTCTTTATTAGGAACAACCCCATGAGATGTAGTATCTAGTTTTGAGGGGGTCCTAGACACATGATACACTGTATACACATAAAAAAAATAAACATTAACAACAAAATAGCAATTACAACAACCAAATAAACCAAACAATATCAAATATGACAAAACAAGTAACCAAACAAGACAGATGACAGGATACAAATAACAAACAAAACAAACAAACAAACAAAACAACATAACACATGAAGCATAAATTTTTTTTAATCATTAAATCAAGATCAGAAAGATCAATGTCATGAATGTCAAACATATAATAAAGGAGCATCCGCACTCTCTTCAGTTATGTTCCTTTATGTATTCTCAAGAATCTGCACCCAGTTAATCCAAGAGACTACTCCTCAAGACTCCCCTTGAGTACAGCACTCCTTCTCCTGACGGTATTATCCGGTAGGAGAGCTGCCTTCAATGAATGTCAAACATGTCATGATATTATACAATATATTTAGAGTTATTATTAAAGGTTAAATGATAATGTTAATGTTATAGTTATTCATTAGTTATAGACATGTACATATACTCTCAAAATAAGAAAACAGTGTATTTTTAAACAGATTAAAAAATGAAATGGAACGAATATTTGCAGGTAGGTTATTCCAATCGGAAGCAGCTTTGGAACATAAAGGCTTTCTTGGCTGTTGCTTTTGAAAACGTAGGAACAGTGAAAAAGAGTTGGCTGGAATGCCTCAAGTGATAATTGGAATATTTTAGATAATTTAGATATTGCGGATATTTAAAATGAATACATTTAAAAATAAATTGTAACCATGTGGCGCTGTCTTCTTACAGTGGGAGAGGGCAGATTCAGATGTTCATACATACAAAGATGAGTTGTGAAACAACATCCAAGAACAAATCTGCATAATGTGTTGTAAACTGTATTGAGAGGAATAAGATTTGGTTTGGATGCAACCTGAAAGACAATATCTGCATAACAATTATCTTTAAGATGAGTTGAAGTAAAAGCTTCTTTCTAACAGAAAAAGTAAGGCATTTCCTTATACGGTAGAGAATACCAATACTAAGATTTGATTTCAAAATGGCACTTAAATGATAATTCGGAGTCCAACATGTATTTGATCCATTCGAACCTACAGTATCAATGTTTGAATGTACTGTATATTAGTTCTAATATAAAATATTGCAGTAAAACTTCAACCACAAAATTCAAACACAGCAGAAGTCTGTGTTTGCAGCGAGGCAGCTTCGTCCTATGACTCTGTCCCGTGGCAAACACAGCTAATCTACAAGCCCACAACACGTTGAATCAGCGACACCTGATGAAGTAAACCCTGGAGGGGAGACTTCTCCCTTCTCCCTCTCAGACTGACGGCTCTGTGATCTCACGGGGCCAGCTGCCGTTTAAGGTTACATGTGCCCAGAGTCTTAACTCCAACCTTCATTTTTATAGCCAAACATTCTTTTATTTTTAATATTCGAATATGGAATATCCGTTGACAGCCATAGATCAGAGTGGGACTGAGTATCAGAGGAAACCAACAGACTACCTGAGGAGGTTTGATTACTCTGCTGGAAGTGGAAACGCTCGATTAGCTTTACAACTGGTGGCAGCGTTGGCAGGCTGTGTGTGTGTGTGTGTGTGTGTGTGTGTGTGTGTGTGTGTGTGTGTGTGTGTGTGTGTGTGTGTGTGTGTGTGTGTGTGTGTGTGTGCGTGCGTGCGTGCGTGCGTGCGTGCGTGCGTGCGTGCGTGCGTGCGTGTGTGTGTAATCTTGATGATTACTTTAGTAGTCTGTCTTTCTGACATCTTTTCCTCTATTTTCCACCCCATCTCTCTCTCTCTCTCACTCTCTCTAATAACAAGTGTCTCCCTGACTAACTGTCCAGACAGTAGAAGCAGGTCTAAATTAGAAGCAGGTCACATGAAGAAGCAGAGGAATTTAAACACACATGTTTACAGAGTATGTATACATGACATGTATGTAGATATTCATATACGTTCTGGGGAAAATGTGTCTTAGTTATAAATCTGAATTCCAGAAATACTTGTGTATCATTGTATTCTGCAAGCTGATACTAAAGACTTCATCTCCCAATACACATATGGCCGCCTCCCTCCACATAGTCAGCGCCACAACGTGTTGCATTGGATTGTGTCTTTAGCGTGGTCAGTTCTCAGTTGTTTTCGTCAAACTAACTAAATAATAACCAGTGGTGGAAAAAGTGCTCAAATTCTTTACTTAACTAAAAGTACCAATACTGCAATATCGAAATACTCTGTTACAAGTAAAAGTCCAGAATTAAAAATTTACTTGAGTAAAAGTACAAAAGTATTGGTATCAATCATGTACTTAAAGTACCAAAAGTAAAAGTACTAAAATGTGTTTCATGCTTCGTGCTTCATGATGATGCAGTGATGATGAAGCTGAATCACGTGATTTCCTACGATAGTTTTCCGGGTAAGGCAAGGCAAGCCAATTGTCTTTGTACTGGATTCTCAGCCCGCTACGCAGCCTTCAATCCAGTCCTATATTGCGCTGATCAGAGCAATGGTCACCGAGTTATGACCAATTGAAATGTTAGACACTGCTGTAACACTGCTGTAGTACCCATGTCTGTGCAATAAAATAAAACAAATGGGGTGACTATTGCATGGCAGACGCCTGAACAGCATTTGTAACATGTTTGGTGAGGATTGGAGCAACAGTGTGCCTGTAATATTTCAGCAAATCAAACAGGTAATCCAGCAGCATTGGCAGTGAAAGCAAACGACTCTGTTGACTCTGTCCACAAACTATTACATTCTCTGTTTTATGCTTTTGGAATCCACAGTGTAGCAGGGAATCACACACACCGGTTTATTTTACACAAGCAACCCGGGCTGGCGCCTCGCCAATACATTTGTTGCAGGCTAGGACACAAATTTTGGTTGACAGAAATACAGCAACAATACATTTAAATTAAAATGTGAAAAACATTTAATCATATATATTTTTTAAAGCTACAGGGAGCCACTATGGAGGGGCTAAAGAGCCACATGTGGCTCCATAGCCGCGGGTTGCTGACCCCCGCTCTAGGCAATTTTAATATAGGATGGCACATTTCAACAACAAGGCAATTCAATGTGCTTTACACAGAACATCAAGCTAAGGAAACACAATTATAAAATTACAATAGGATCATAAAACAAAATAAGTAAAAATAACACGTACGATTACAGTGCAAAAGAGAAATAAAAATACAAAATAAAAGTAACTGAATCAAAGGCGAAGACTTTCGACCAGAGCTTTGGATATCAAGTGGTGATATCCAAAGCTCTGTGTGCGCTATGGACATGATATCCAAAGCTACGTGTGCATGCTATGGACATGATATCCAAAGTTACTGTATGTGTGCATGCTATGGACATGATATCCAAGGCGATCCCCAGCTCATAATACACATTGTGTGGACACGGCTACTAAATCAAAGTCCTTTTCCAACTTTAGCATTGTCTTTACTACTGGCGTTCTTCTCTGTGTGGCGGTGTCCATCAAAGTCCACCCACTGGCTGGGACCGCAACCGTGACTACAGAGTAGATCCCATTGCCTGCGGAGATCATAACCATGACAAAAGAGCATGTGGCCGTGCATGTGCAGTAATTACTAAACTCTGCAGATTTGACAACAACGCTAATAAACAGCGTGAAAACAACAAAAACAAATGTGTAGAGAGCGCTGCTGCTATTGAAGAAAAGGATAAAGATACCAAGGATTAGTCCGTGACGTCACTACACGGCTGCTTATAAGATACCATCTGGGTACCGTCTGGGGGCCCCTGGTGTTAGTGACAATAGATATAAGCACTCTTTTGTACCTGCCTCGATTCGTGCAGCCAACGCTCCTAGTAACAGGTAAATAATGACATGTTGATGCTGATGATGATGATGATGGTGTACGAACAAGCACTTTATGCCAGCACTTTATATCGTAGCACTTTTCTGGATGTAGCTTTTATTTGTATGACAATGGTGTACGAACAAGCACTTTATGCCAGCACTTTATATCGAAGCACTTTCTGGATGTAGCCTTTTTTTTCTTTTTTTTTTACTGTCTATTCTATACTTGCACTAGACGCACCCAGGTCTCTGTTTATGCTATGGTGTTTCACGTCTGTTGTTGTCCTGTACTGTTTGTATGTTTTAAATCACTACCTCTTTGCTGTAAACCTAATTGCCCTCTTGGGACACTAATAAAGACCTTGAACCTTGAACCTTGAACCAAGGATGCGTCATTGACGTCAATGTCATGCAATAATTGCAGACGATGTTACATTGCAATGTTTCAAAAAACGTCAGCGCACATTGCTTTGGTTGTGTATTACTGATCTGTTATTATTACAACTCAAGACAACGTCAGGAACACAGTCAAACTGTATTAATCGCTCTAAACTCTGACAAGTGACTCCTCTTCTGTCACATGACATTCTCTCTCTCCCAAAGCCCTATAGTCCACAGCCCCCTCCCCCCCCACTGATGTACCATTAGTACCCAGTGTACTCGAGTATGGAAGAATCATGGCCAATGTGAATGCTGGCCAGTGGGGAGAGGGCAATCGTACTCTGGATTCTGGAACGACTCGAATCAATTGGACCCATTCTGAATCCACCCTGAATTTATAGTAGGATAGTAGGATGTCACGCAATCTATGGGATCTATGCGATTTTGAATGGGGAAAAATTTGTTTGACTCTACGATTCCAGTTCCAAACATCTGAAGAGAAGAGGCTCAAACTGGTCTAATAATGGAAACTGTGTGTGTGTGTGCGTGCGTGCGTGCCTGCCTGCCTGCCTGCCTGCCTGCCTGCCTGCCTGCCTGCCTGCCTGCCTCTTGGATCATCATTCATGCCTTTAGTAAACCTGTGTTAGACATGTTCGACCAGAGCCCCGTTTCACGAAACCTGGATTAGGGATAAACCGGGTTTACTCGGCTATCCTGGCTTAAATTATCCAGGATCAGCCATGAATCGGTTTCACGAAAGCTGAGTTAGCTCGGCAGATTAATTGAGCCAGTAAACCTGGATATGTTTATCCATGATCCGGTTTCACGAAAGAAAATTTGAGCAATCCTGCCTTAGTTACCATGGCAATTTAGCTGTGAAGTTAGCCTGGTCCGGACCAGGCTAACAGCCAAGCTTTATTAATCCAGTGCCTTGTTCTTCAAGTTTTGTGAAATAGCTGTTAGTCCAATGACTCCAATCGTAAACCAATTTGTTTCCACACTTATTCAATTCTTATGCGAAAATCGAAGATCTACATGCCGATTCTTTTTTGACCCCCGGCCCCCCGTGTCCCCCCGGAACCCCCGTGGACCCCCGGCCCCCCATGGATCTCCGGACCCCCGTGGACCTCCGGACCCCCGTGTACCCGGACCTCTGTCGGGGGTCAAGGGGGGTCCGGGAGTACACAGGGGGCCGGGTACTCCCGGACCCCAGTTGACCCCCGGCCCCCCGGCTCCCCGTGTACCCCTGGACCCCCGTTGACCCCCGTGGACCGGGGACCCCCGGCCGCCAAAAGGCAAGCTTTTCACTTGTAGATCTTTGAATTTAGAAATTAGAAATTAGAAAATTATTCTAAGTGTTTATAATTAATTAAAATTCCAACATTCACTTAAACTCCTCATGTTTAAGCCTAACTGAATTATATATTTATGGACTTGTATATAAATTAATTGCATATTTTTGGACAACATGTCCATTTAATTTGTCGGTAATACTTTGCCACGCTTTCTCCCTGGATCTATATTTATTGCGGCCGTGTTTCCTTTCTTGCTTATTATACATTTTACTTCCTTGTATGATTCCATGAGCTGCTGCAGTGTTGCTGTTCAGCCACAGAGAAGAACACCGCACTGGTTTTGGGCTCCATGATTGGTCAAGTTCAAGGATTCTGCTATCAACTTTCATGGTCTTTTATAGGAATACGTGAACTCACATTTAGCCTGGTTTAACGATCCTGGCTCGACAAAGCCGCTCCTTCTCAGCCCGGCTTGGCGTTCGTGGAACTGAATAAACGGGACCGTACCTATGTTCCCCGGGTCCTATGTTCCCCGGGTCCTATGTTCCCCGTTTCCTAGGGAGAGCGGGGAATATAGGACCTAACCTAAACCTAACCCTAACCATAACCTTAGTGGGGAACATAGAACCCGGGGAACATAGGTATGACCCCGAATAAACCAGGCTGAACAGCGCAGGCTTGTCAAACCTGGATTTGCTTTTCAAACCAGGATAATTGAATTCCGCTTTCGTGAAATAGCCCCCAGATTAGAGTTTTATTGGAGTTTATAAAGTGTGTGTTATATTTATGAATGTGTCAGATGGGACAGACAGACAGACAGACAGACAGACAGACAGACAGACAGACAGACAGTGTGTTATGAATGTGTCAGATGGGAGGTTGGTGAGTTGGTTGTGTTCAAACACTGATCATACCATCAAACTCATGTTATGACATCAAACATTACTCACTGCCTGGTGTGACACACACACGTTTGAGTTACTATACTTGCGAGGACATCAACCTTTTAGGAATGTGATTTTACGATTGCAATATCTTTTTACATTTGCCATTTTTAACCATAACTGAAGCCAAAAATATATATATATATATATACACAAATAAATAGCTGATCTACTAGCTCACAATGTGTCACACTGTGATGCGTTGTGAGCTTGTAGATCTGCTATTCTCTGTGCACGACACCACACGCAAATGAGTATAGCACACACACACACACACACACACACACACACACGCACGCACGCACGCACGCACACACGCACACACACGCACACACACACACACACACACACACACACATACACACACACACACACACACACAAACACACACACACACACACACACACACACACACACACACACACACACACGCACACACACAATTCAATTCAATTTTATTAAAGCACACATACACACGCACACATACACACACACACACACACACACACACACACACACACACACACACACACACACACACACACACACACACACACACACACACACACACACACACACACACACACACACACACACACACTGTCAGGTACCGACACGTCTCTGCCTGGATTTAAGTAGCTTATATGGAATGCTGTATTTAGCTGCCGCCCACTACTGTTACCTCACTGAGTGTGTGTGTGTGTGTGTGTGTGTGTGTGTGTGTGTGTGTGTGTGTGTGTGTGCGTGCGTGCGTGCGTGCGTGTGTGTGTGTGTGTGTGTGGCAGATTTAGTCCAGCTGGTGCGACGTCATTAGGAGTCCCCCCCCCTGGGAACTCTCCCTACCAGCCTTATCACCCAGGCAGGGCGTGTTGCGTCTAAAGTCTTCCCCCTCACTGACTCACCGGGAGCTGGTGCAACATGTTGCTGTGATGAGGCATGCGTCCCTCCTTCCACCCTCCGCATGCATCCTTCAATTAGTGTGTATATGTATATCCATCTATCTGACCGTCCATCCGCCTGTCAGTCCGCCCGTCCGTCTGTCCACCCATCTCCGCCCGTCCGTATGTAACAATGAAGGGGGGGGGGGGCAATCAAAGTATTCAAGGACCTAAAGGAGTAGTTCACCCCAAAAAATACTTATTTTACTTATATTAAAAGGGCACTGTGGCGCAGTCGATAGCGCTGTCGCCTCACAGCTAGAAGGTCCTGGGTTCGATTCCCTCCGGGGACGCTGTGGGCGCTGGGGGCGTGTCTTCTCTTCCGTGTCATCAGTGCCCATACTCTAGGTGGGGTTGGCGAAAGGGCCTACTCTGTGTGGAGTTTGCATGTTCTCCCCGTGTCTCTTAGGGTAGTTAATACTGGTCGCTATATCGCCTCCCCCATGACAACCTGATGGAGGGGAAAGGAACTGATTGGAATAATGTGTTCCTTCGTGCTACATCATACCGGGGAAACTCCCCCCTGTCAGGTGACAAGAAGGTCAGTTGGCTCTCATGCATTGAAGGAGGCATGAGCTCGGCTCTGGGCTCCCTAGGCTGGCGGGGGGAGTGTAGCGCCGGGATCACTTAGATAATTGGCACCGGGTGAAAAAGGGTTACAAAATCGTGGGATAAAAAAATATAAATAAAATAAATAAAAATATGTTTTTGTCCCATTCCTAAGCCAATAATTTGATGACTGGCGGAAAGATGCAAATTTATGACATAAGGATAAGGATAATTCCTTTTAACAGGACGTTCATGAAAGTCCTTGCGGTCTTGTTTCCAATGAGGGCCTGTGAGCAATTAGGGGTTAAGAGTCTTGCTCAGGGACAAATTTCATTTCATCGACACATATGCTGGCGTGGCCTGGAATCGTACCTGGGGCAACCAGGGCCTCTGGCTCCCTAGGCGGGCTCACTAACCACTCAGCTATGGCCGCCGGTCATAAAATTATTTGCCTAGGAATGTGACAAAAACAAAAATATCTCCATGAAATCCTTCATGGGGTGTGTAATTGATAGAAAATAAGTATTTTTTTGGGTGAACTACTCCTTTAAACTATGTTCACTTGTATTTTGAGGACAGGAATTCTTCTATGTTATTATTGATGTTTTTCGATTGGACAACAGACTATGACTTGACTTATGACGGACCTAACAGTTTATGGCATAATGTTGCTGTTGTGGAAGTTAGTGAGAATGAGACGAACAGACGGAGTATGGAGTCTCTGATCTTTACTTCCAAACAAATGCATGAAGACACACAGGGTAAATCCCTTCCCTATATCACCTCCCAATCTCCTCCCATTACCACCCACCAAACCATTCTGAGGTGAGATACCTCCACCTAGTGTCCACCTTTTATTACGCTTTGGTGTCCACCACACAGCCCCCCCCCCCCCCCCCCCCCCCGAACACTCAGAATTGACATTCAGTGCAACAAATAAACCCCCAAAACAGTACACCCAGTGTCTTTAGTCTTTTTAGGAGGTCTGACCATGCGGCCATAGCGACTGTATTTCACAGTCACAGGGGTAGGGGAAGGGGTAGAGATAGGGGCAGGGGGACGTCCACGCCGCCGACGAAACCTTGCCGGTGGACAAAAACAGGGGTAACCACGGAACTCCCCAGGAACCCTCAGCGGTTGACCGAAAACCAGCTCAGCTGAAGAGGACTGCAGGTCTTCTTTAGGGGCAGAACGCAGACCCAACAGGACCCACGGCAGACGGTCGATCCAGTTGCCGTCTGTGAGTGTGGCCCGGAGCGCAGCCTTCATGGAGCGATGGAAACGCTCACACATCCCGTTGGCCTTCGGGTTGTAGGCTGTGGTACGTTGCACCCCAAGCCTCTCAGCCACGGCATTCCACAGCTCAGAAGTGAACTGGGCTCCCCTGTCCGACATGAGATCCGATGGCGTGCCGAACCGGGTTACCCAGCCGGAGATGAACGCCCTGGCCACTTCTGCAGCCGTTGTAGAGGACAGAGGAACCACCTCTGGCCACCTGGTGGTCCTGTCCACCATAGTGAGGAGGTGAGTAAAACCCTGGGACGGGGGAAGTTGCCCCACCAGGTCCACGTGGACATGGTCAAACCGCCTCTCTGGAATGCGAAACGGCTCCAGTGGGGCCTTAATGTGACGCTGTACCTTTGCACGCTGGCACGCCACACAAGAGGCAGCCCACCTTTTAACGTCCTTCCTAAGGCCCGGCCAGACGAACTTGGCCTCCACCAGCTTAACTGACGCCCTTACCCCGGGGTGTGAAAGGGCATGAATGGCGTCAAATACCCGGTGGCGCTAGTCAGTCGGAACCATGGGCCGGGGCTGGCCAGTGGAAACATCACAGAGTAGCGTGGCGCCGCTGTCGTGAAACGCCACATCCTCCAGTCGCAGTCCTGTCACAGCCGTCCTGAACGCCTGAAGGTCTGAGTCGGTGAGCTGGTCAGTGGCCATAGCGGCATAGTCAATGCCCAGGTGCACAGGACTGATGTGCGCCCGGGAGAGGCAGTCGGCCACCTGGTTGTCTTTTCCGGCCACATGTTGAATGTCTGTTGTGAACTCAGATATGGCGGAAAGTTGGCGCTGCTGCCGACCCGACCATGGTTCTGTGGTTTTGGCCATGGCAAAGAGGTTTGTGGTCCACAAATGCGGTGAACTCTCGGCCCTCCAGCAGGAACCTGAAGTGCCGTACAGCGAGGAAAAGGGCCAGCAGCTCCCTGTCAAACGTGCTGTACTTTCTCTCATTGTCCTTAAGTTTTTTACTGAAAAAGGCGAGGGGCTGCCAGGCGCCAGCCACCCACTGTTCACACACCGCCCCCACTGCGTAATCGGATGCGTCGGTGGTAAGAGCTATTGGAGCAGCAGGGGACGGGTGTGCCAGCATGGCAGCTTTGGCGAGAGCAGCCTTAGCGTCCTCGAATGCCTGGACCCGCTCCGGGGACCAGTCCACGTCCTCGTTGTCCTTCTTCCCCTTTAACGCCTCGTACAAGAGGTGTATGAGGTGAGCAGCGTGTGCTATAAATCTATTATAGAAATTAATCATGCCTAGGTATTCTTGCAAGGGCTTGACCGTGAGGGGGCGGGGGAAAACGGCGATGGCTTCCACCTTGGTGGGTAGCGGAACAGCCCCCTGGGGAGAGACGTGGTGGCCCAGGAAATCGATGGCGGGCAGGCCAAAGTGACATTTAGCCGGGTTCACAATCAGGCCATGCTCGTTGAGCCGCTCGAATAGCTGCTGGAGATGTATCCGATACTCCTCGTCAGATGCACTGGCTACGAGGATGTCATCCAAGTAGACAAACAAAAATGAAATACCTCGCAGCACAGAGTCCATTAGCCGCTGGAATGTCTGCGCTGCTCCTTTAAGACCGAATGGCATCCTCAGGAATTCAAACAGTCCAAACGGGGTGATGACAGCCGTTTTGGGCACGTCCAATGGATGGACCGGAACCTGGTGATAACCACGCACCAAATCTATCTTAGAAAAGATGGTGGCCCCCGCCAGGTGGACAGAAAAATCCTGAATATGTGGAACTGGGTACCGGTCATGTGTGGTAATGTTATTGAGGCGACGGAAATCACCACACGGACGCCACTTCCCATCCGCCTTGGGGACCATGTGCAGAGGAGAGGCCCAAGGACTGTCAGATCGGCGCACAATGCCGAGCTGCTCCATCGTGGCGAACTCCTCCCTGGCTATTATCAGCTTGGCAGCATCCAGGCGGCGCGCTCGTGCGTAAACAGGCGTGATGTAGTGTTCCACTCCATGCTTGGCAACGGAGGCAGAGAAAGCGGGCCCGTGAGAGCAGGGAACCTTGCGAGGAGGCGCTAGTACACACGGTTATGTGTCAAAAGACACAGAGTCAATCAGCCAACGGTCGCAACGTCCACTAACAGTCTGTGAGCACACAAGAAATCCGTGCCCAGTATAGGTACCGACACAGAAGCAACAATAAAGTCCCAGCCAAACTGATGTCCATGGAAACATATGGTCACATACCTGGTACCAAACGTACGGATGGAAGTACCATTAGCCGCATCCAGCGGTGGTCCATGTCTGTTTCCCAAGGCGTCCGCGGCAGATGCCGGAAGGATGCTCCTCTGTGCGCCAGAATCCACCAGCAGGCACCTACCAGAAGACGTGTCCTCAATAAACAGCAGCTCATTAATGACGCCAGCGCTCATAGCCGCTAACGACCGCCGGCTCTTGCGTTTCCCTGGTTACCAAAACAGCATGGTGGAGACACACAAGGTAAATCACTTCCCTATATCACCTCCCAATCTCCTCCCATTACCACCCACCAAACCATTCTGAGGTGAGATACCTCCACCTAGTGTCCACCTATTATTACTCTTTGGTGTCCACCACACTGTATCTGTATATCTACTGTATGTTGATGCTTGATTTGATTTGAAGTAGGTGCACTAAACACAATTTCACTGTATGTTGAATCATATCTTATCTAAAAAACTGGTTTCGGCACTGCCTTTCTCTCTCTCTCTGTGGTGAGCTCCTCCATTTTACGTCCCATGACCTGAGAGGGCAGTCACGGGACCGGGAGTTATAAAGTATCTAGAGAGCCCCCTTCTTATTTATTTCAATGAAAGTTGCTCACAAGTGCATGAAGCACCCAAAAAAGTAATTAGAGCTGGACTTAATTATATCTCAGCAGGTTTCATGGAAATTTGCCCATTAGAGATATTAAGAGTTGTATGCAGTCTGACATTTTGTCCTGAGGGTGGTGCCAAAGGACATTCTAACCTGAGGGTGGTGCCAGAGGACATTCTGACCTGAGGGTGGTGCCAGAGGATATTCTGACCTGAGGGTGGTGCTAGAGGACATTCTGACGTGAGTGTGGTGCTAGAGGACATTCTGACCTGAGGGTGGTGCCAGAGGATATTCTGACCTGAGGGTGGTGCCAGAGGACATTCTGACCTGAGGGTGGTGCCAGAGGACATTCTGACCTGAGGGTGGTGCTAGAGGACATTCTGACCTGAGGGTGGTGCCAGAGGATATTCTGACCTGAGGGTGGTGCCAGAGGACATTCTGACCTGAGGGTGGTGCCAGAGGACATTCTGACCTGAGGGTGGTGCCAGAGGACATTCTGACCTGAGGGTGGTGCTAGAGGACATTCTGACCTGAGGGTGGTGCCAGAGGACATTCTGACCTGAGGGTGGTGCCAGAGGACATTCTGACCTGAGGGTGGTGCCAGAGGACATTCTGACCTGAGGGTGGTGCTAGAGGACATTCTGACCTGAGGGTGGTGCCAGAGGATATTCTGACCTGAGGGTGGTGCTAGAGGACATTCTGACCTGAGGGTGGTACCAGAGGACATTCTGACCTGAGGGTGGTGCTAGAGGACATTCTGACCTGAGGGTGGTGCTAGAGGACATTTAGTCCTGAGGGTGGTGCTAGTGGACATTTTGACCATTTTGACCTGATGGTGGTGCTAGAGGACATCTTGACCTGAGGGTGGTGCTAGAGGACAATTTGACCTGAGGACGGTGCTAGAGGACATTTTGACCTGAGGGGGTGGTAGAGGACATTTTGACCTGAGGGGGTGCTAGAGGACATTTTGAGTCACGAAAATCAGCTGGGTGCATCCTCCAGGGAGCATGAATTGCACGCAACAAGTTCCAAAGTAAATCTGTCCGTTGGACATGTTTGGCCTAAAGGTGGCGCTAGAGGCAAGTATATTAGGTTAAACTTGTTAAACTCATCCATGCTAACCAGGGAATTATCCATCTCTCTCTCTCTCTCTCTCTCTCTCTCTCTCTCTCTCTTTGGTACTGTGTAACGGAGAGAGAGAAAGGGTGGGAGTGACTTGTTGCCATCACACAAACACACACACACACACACACACCCACCCACCCACCCACCCACCCACACACACACACACACACACACACACACACACACACACACACACACACACACACACACACATACACACACACACGTGCGCGCGCACACACTCATTCTTGAGTGGGGCCTTGCTAGGGTCAAGATGGGGTCAAGTGGATGTTGTCCGTCCATCCATCCATCCATCCGTCCGTCTGTCCGTCCGTCTGTCTGTCCTCAGATGAGTTGATATCTTTCAATAAACCTCCTGTCCTCACTTACCCTGTATCTCTCTCTCTCTCTCTCTCTCTCTCTCTCTCTCTCTCTCTCTCTCTCTCTCTCTCTCTCTCTCTCTCTCTCTCTCTCTCTCTCTTTCTCTCTCTCTGGGAACTCTGCTGGCCCCGTGGCCTCATGGGATACGGAATGTTCGCTCTCGGCCAATCAGGCAGATAGAATCTGACATGTGTGTGTGTGTGTGTGTGGGGGGGGAGTGTGTGTGCGTGCGTGTGCGTGTGCGTGTGCGTGTGCGTGTGCGTGTGCGTGTGCGTGTGCGTGCGTGTGTGTGTGTGTGTGTGTGTCACTCCCTCCCTCCCTTTCTTTCTCTCCGCTACCCAGTGTGTCTGTCTTTACATTGAACATATGGTGTTAATGTAAACGTGAGGTTTTAAGATGTCATGCTGTTATTCAATCAGATCTATGACCGATAAGGGAGATATGGAACAACTCTAGTTTCTATTCATACTGATGTTAAAGAATAGGATAGATAATATGGCCCCTCTGTTTATAATAATAATAATAATACTGCTGTTAAAGAATGGAACAGAATGCAAGATAAGTCTAGCATTTCTATTAATAATAATAATAAATAATAATAATAATAATAATAATAATAGTAATAATAATAAAAGTAATAATAATAATAATAATAATGCTTTGTTAAAAAGGTAGGTCTTTGGCCTCTCTTAAAAGAATCAAGCGACTGTGGTGCCCTCAGGTGGGCAGGGAGGACATATCACAGTTGTGGGGGGGGGGGGGGGGGGGGGGGCGGTCGAGCAGAAGGCCCGGTCGCCCATGGTACGTAGGTTGGTCTTGGGGGTTTTGAGAAGGTTATTGTTTGAGAAGCGGAGGGTGCGAGCCGAGGGTTGTGGGGAGACTAATTCCTTGAGGTAGGTAGGAGCGTTGCTGTGGATGCACTGATGAGTTAGCGGGGATATCTTGTATTCGGTCCGAGAAGAGACGGGAAGCCAATGGAGTGAACGGAGGATGGGTGTGATGCAAGCCCCCAGCGCCGCGGTAGAACAGTGAAGTGGCCGACGCCTGGTGGTCAATCTGAGAATGCAACACTTCTGCATCTAAAATGCTTATGCGCGTGCATCTACCGTTTGTGCGCCTGATCAGGATCCAATATTGGTACTTCCGGCAGACTTCCGGGTGCTTCAAACGCCACTGAGCAACTTTCATAGAAATGAATTGCTGGGGGCGGGGCAATCCGCCCTCTAGATATATATATAACTCTATTGTGTGATGTGGTTGTGTTTACGCACTCTCATCAGCATACCAGCTGCGCTGTTCTGGATATACTGCAGCCTTTGAAGGCTCTTGCTAGGGATCCCGATGAGATGTGCGTTACAGTAGACCAACCTGGAGGAGACGAAGGCGTGGACAAGTTTTTGGGAATCAGTGTTAGTGTGGGGCGGAGTTTTGCAATATTTCTGAGATGGAAGAAGGAGGTTTTGCACAGATGTCTGATGTGGGCCTCAAAGTTAAGGTGAGGGTTCATTTTTACCCCCAGGTTAGTGACAGCCGGTGAGACGGGAAGGTCCTGTCCGGAGAAGGTGATGCTGGTTATGGGGGACTTTTTTATCTGGTATGGGGTGCTTATTAGCAGTGGTGTAAAGTAACTAAGTATATTTACTCAAGTACCGTAAGTACAATCTTTAGGTACTTTTACCTTACTGGAGTATTTCCAATTGTCTATACTTTTACTTCTACTCCACTACATCTCAGAGGCAAATATTGTACTTTTGCTCCACTACAATTATTTGAAAACTTTAGTTGCTAGTTACTTTTCAGATATACATTATATGTTATAAAACATACATGAACCACTTTAGCCCTATTTTATACCTAGGCTATTTGAAAATAGCCGATCTACAAGCTCACAATGCATCGCAACGCGTTGTGAGCTTGTAGATCTGCTATTTTCAAACATTTTAGTACTTTTACTTTTGGTACTTTAAGTACCTTTTGATACCAATACTTTTGTACTTTTACTCAAGTAAATATAGAATTCCGGACTTTTACTCGTAACAGAGTACTTCTACATTGCAGTATTGACACTTTTACTTAAGTAAAACATTTGAGTACTTTTTCCACCACTGCTTATTAGGATCGCTTCAGTTTTGGAACTGTTGAGCTGCAGAAACGCCTTTATCTCCTCCAGGCAGGTGGTGAGAGTGGATGAGGGACGGTGATGATGATGAGGATAATGACGATGGAGTGGCAAAGGGGGTTGGGTTGCTTTTTTAGGTACATTTGTGTGTGTCATCAGCATAGCAATGGAAAGATATGCCATGCTTG
>NC_137623.1:43244033-43256533 GCF_963280865.1 Gymnoscopelus braueri | reverse complement strand
GTCGTGAGGGACCAATCAGGGCCCAGTATCCAAATGTGGGCGGGAGTATCACCTTATTTGGAGCAATGACGTACAAGGAAGCACTGCTCTGATTCGTTCGTACAAGGAAGCACTGCTCTGATTGGTTTAGGTCTAACCAATAGAGTACGTTTGGATCTTTTTGTAACCGCCCCTTGGAAAAAAATCTATCGTTGATAGGGACCAGACTAATATCCACGCAGTGTGTCGTGTGATATTGTCTGGCCACGCGAGGCTAGTATCTCTGAGGACCCCATAGGGGTCCCGGACCCCCTGTTGAAGACCCCTGCATTAGAGAGTAAACCCACGTTACGTGATTCAGCAGCATTACAACGTTTGAGAACCACTGGTCTATACTAAGGCCTCCTCCCTGCTACACCAGAGATCCTCAACCAAAATAGAATAAACTGCTATTTTCAAAATAAATAAAAACATACCGGCCTTAATCAACTCAAGGTGCGGGGTCCTGTTGGGGCTCGGCGGGCTTGCAGACCTTTTATCAGTTGCAGACAGGTCTGGAATTTCATCATTTTAGGTGCAAGGCTACTTGGCCTGGTTGGTTGTTGTCCTTTTTTTTATGAAGAGGCTCAAAGGCCAAATGCCAGGGAAGCAAGGCCATCAAATGAAACAATGATTTTAAGTCCACATAAAAATATTAGGGTTAGGGAGGATTACATTTTTAAAGGGATGGTTCACCCAAGAAATTACTTTTTTTCTTCTTTTCCCTCTTTTTGGGGGCACATTTTTATCCCACGATTTTGTAACCCATTTTTTCACCCAGTGCTAATTGCCTATGTAATCATGGGCGCTACTCTCCCTCTGCCAGCCTAGGGAGAGCCCAGAACTGAGCTCATGCTTCTTTCAATGCATGAGGAGCTAGAAAGCGGCTTCATATCACCTGATAAGAGGGGGGAGTTTCCCCGGTACGGTACGGATGTAGCGCGTGGAAGGAACACGTTATTCCAACCAGTTCCTTTCCCCTCCATCAGGCGCCCCGGATGACCAGGGGGAGGCAGTATAGAGACCAGGATTACTGCATGTTTTTGTGAGGGTATTACCCTCCCCGTGGAGAACATGCAAACTCCGGGGATGAGGCGTATAGGAGGGTAATCCCTCCTGGATGCTATTGGTGGAACGTCTAGGCTGAAGTCTGGTTGTGATGCCAATTCCCAATTCCCCCATGTAGCCCCTCCCTGACCACTGCTGATTGGTCTTGGGTATTTTATGAGTCATCTAGCTTGGTGTCTCCCGCAATGACCCCATGTGACCTAGGCAAACATTCAGCAGAATAGGAGATTAATAATGCACTCCTTGGGGACCCTGTCAACTAAGTATATTGGGTTGAAGTGGTTACCCACTAAAATCATATATATTTTGTTGACTATAGTCCCCAGGAGTCTATACTAGGCCCCCTCCTGTTTTCGCTGTACACTAAAAATATTAAAATAGGCGCTCACAAGCAACGCGCCACAACACAAGGCATTGTTCCCCTGCCATTGCATTTGAACTACTTTTTGTATTAGTTTGGTTTTGATTGGTTTTGTTGTTTCTCTTAACTACTGCTGCTAGCTTTCCTGTCTCCAGTTCCATGTTAGGCAGTGTTTAGATCCAGAGCCAAATTTAACAAGTTAAACTCCTAGAACATTATTACATTGTAAATTACATCTAAAGACCTGAAGAACTAGGCACCACACTGCAGTAATAAAGGGGTATTAAACTCAATTCTCCATTCTGCCCACCTGAAGGCTTTCCATGTTGGGGAGGGAGGAGCTGTTATATCAGTTATAACTTAATATGTTTTAAAAAGGCAATGTAATTATGAACTGATAATTGCATGTAAGGATGTGAGGCATGGTACATTATTATTTACTATTTAGTTATTACTATTATTGTTCTAATAATCTCCATGGGGTCTAGCTGTATGCATACATAATAGAACCAGATGATGTGCTGTGGTGACCCTGATGGGAATTCCTTTTTCCGTAAATTAATGTCCTACTTCTTCATACTACAGTGTCACACTAGTAGACTAGACTTTGCTACTACTAGTAAAGTAGCAAAAATAGCCGATCTACAAGCTCACACAGCGTTGGGGTGCGAAGCGGGATGAGCTTGTAGAGTGTGTCTGTGGGTTTTATAAATATTGAACCAACAAAAGCTTGTGACTAAACCATAATTACATTGGATGGATACAGGATAGGGACATCTGGGCACCTCGATGTAAAATTTTTGTCCAAAATGTTAAAAAAATCAATATTTGAAAAATGGTCTTAAATAATGTAAAGTATACATGATGTGAACATGCACGGTACATCATTATCAGACTTGATTTTATCCTTCAACTTCTTGTTTGTGCCCCAAAACTACTGGATATACAGTTTTGATGTTTAAGCATGTTCTAATCATGTATATTTTAACTATTTTCCGTCCAGTCTGACACCTCTGAGCAGGAGGAGGGGTAAACCCTCCATTCAGTGAGTGTGGTTGCAGACTAAAGCAACCATGTGCTAAAGGTGTAATCACAGCGCTATCCGCTTGATGTATGAAGAGTGAAGAGTGCATTCAGATATTATAATACAACAAAAAGGCACCATCAGCATCTCCAGTGAAGTTGTAGTAGCCTACAGGTGTAAACGTGTGTTTACAAGAAAACATGAGAAGTGGGTTTCAGGTGAGCTGATCTGATTCTGAACACAGCCAATACACACAATTGTCAACAGTTTCAGTAAAATTGTTAATTTGTTAACTCATTAACTCATTAATAACATTTAATGTAATCAGGACAAAGGTGAGAGACACTCAGCAGGGTATACAGCACTGCAGGGAGTTGCACCCTGGATCCAGCAGACGCTAGAAGTACTAACTACCAGTGCTTGTTTGCTTTGTGACACCACCATGTCTTACTTGCATGTGAATACAGAAAATATTTAAAAAGGGCTGAATAGCCGGTGTAAAAACACGAATCGGCTGATTACAAGCCAATCTACAATCTTTCTTTCTTTTCAAGGTCTTTTTATTGTTTTTTTGTACAAGGCCCAGGGGCAAGCGTGATGCACATACATTTTTCATCGTATCACAAAAAAGACTGAGACAATTGTACATATGCTACATTCCCCTATCCCACCCTCCCCCCACCCCCCACCCTCAATCCCCAGGACAGTTGTAGGCACAGTTGTAAGAGAAAAATTTAAAGGAAAAACAAAGAGGCACGAAAATTAATCAGAGCAGATAAAATAGGGGGAAAAAAGCAGATAAGAGAATAAAATAAATAAATAAATAAGAATTAGAATTAAATATTTTGGGTTTGCTGTGTGCTGCAGTCGCAACAGGCATACGCCACACTATGCAACCTGAGTGTTGTGGTAAAAAGTCATGAACGGATCCCAGGTCTCTATTTTTTTCTCGGAGCCGGCTATTGAGAATCGCAACATCGCCAATCTACAATCTTGATTACAAGCTTGTAGATAGGCTATTTAAAAATAAATATAAAGTGAACGTTTTGGAATATTTGCATAAATAACTGTCTCAAATATGAACACACAGTATCCCCTATCACAGTGGTTCTCAAAACTTTTCGTTTCAAGGACCCCCAGTTTGATATGCATTAGACCACTATATTTATAATAAAAAAAATGGCAGATGTACAAGCTCACAATATGTCACTTATTGTTAGATTATATTTATATTAGTTTTCTTTTAAAAAAAGGTCATGATTGAATATGACACACGTCTAACAACGTTGTGTTGTTGTTGTTAAGAACACAGACTATGTAAGACTATGAAATTTGCAGACTCCATTAAAAAAAATTGTAAGGGGTCCTTACAAATGCCTTGTTGACAATAATTAATTGATGAGTCTCCTATCATGCTCTGTCAAATATTAAATAAATAAATGAGAATATAGGCAAATTTAGCAGCTTCCCAGATCAACAGAAAACATTAAGAACTGTCCTGAATATCAAACGTGTGGAGAGAGATGAAGCAGGGACCCCCATTACATATTGTATAAAGTTGTGTTGCAGATTATACCTTTTCATAGATTTCATAGATAGCTTCATGGACTTGACTATCATCAGTGTTGGATTCATGTTAATGTGTATTTTCAGACAGTTAACCACTTAAACCATCAATACTTAGAAAACTTGTACTTGATCTGCTATTTTCCCCTCTACACCAAACCTCTTTGCCAAAAATAGCCGATCTACAAGCTCGTAGATCGGCTATTTTTGGCTAATGTTCCCCTCAGAAAAGGAATTCAAGGATTCAAGTGGTTAATGTAGAAAAAAAGTTCCTAACACAAACATTGGCGGCCCCCCTGTAGTAACTCTGAGGACCCCCTGTTGAAGACTCCTGCCCTAGTGTAATACATTACAGGGGAAGCTAAGTTGCCGATGAAGGAGATGACTAAAAATAACAACAACAGTGGAAACAACAACAGCGGAAACTTATTTCACCTTCTGACAAATAAGAACACAACACACACACACACACACACACACACACACACACACACACACACACACACACACACACACACACACACACACACACACACACACACACACACACACACGCGCGCGCGCGCACACACACACACACACACACACACACACACACACACAGGTTCTGCTGCAAGTGAATCATTGGTGAAAAGCAAAAGAGTATCTTTCTCTCTCTCTCTCTCTCTCTCTCTCTCTCTCTCTCTCTCTCTCTCTCTCTCTCTCTCTCTCTCTCTCTCGCTGTATGTGTGTGCACGTGCATGTTCAGCGGTGCGTGTGTATGTGTATGTGTGTCAAAGCATTATAGTAGGCTAGTTGTTTAATGTTTGCACTTCATTTAGTGAACGGAGTGTTCCAGTTTTGGTTCAGTCATGAACAGTCAGCACTTGGCTACATTGTGTTTTTAGCAGGCTGATATATCGTTCTGATATTTCTTTGTTATTGTTGCATTCCTAAGCCAATAATTTGATGACCGGCGGAGTCGCCTACCGGAGACTCTGCCACAAAAACGTTTTAAAAATCTCCATGAATTCAAGGCTACATGGGGTTGGTTAATTGATAGAAAATAAGTAATTTTTGGAGTGAATTATTCCTATAAGGATGCCGATTCTCAACAAAAGACATCTGGGTGAAAACGGTGAAATGGTGTGGGGCCGTCAGTGCTGCGGTCGGGGCATCAAGGCCGCTGTGGCCTCAGGGCCTGAAATTTTCTTGGAGGTGCAGAAGGCCAAACTGATAGGGGACACATGGTGACCGTGGCCTTCATGGCCTCCCGGGGAATTCCTGCCTTCGTTTGCAGGGTCTTTAGTCTGCATGATGCCACCGTGACTGTCAAGGACCTCCCCATCGGACCCCATCTGAACATACAAGATTTGTGTAAAATGTTTTTAAAAAATTCCCAAAGAATCTCAAGATTGCTTTTTTAAAATATGCCGCTTAGATTGGCTGTTTTTACATAGATTTTGATGCTATATTAACCATTTTAAGGACCCCTTCGGGGTATGGGGTCCTTCATGTGATGAATTGAGAACATTATGACCTCAATTCATTGTATCTGACACAAATGTCATAAAATAGCATTCTCACCCCCCCCCCACCCCCTCGCTCTCTCTTCTGAGAAGGAGGAGAGATAAAAAACTGGCAGCCTTGACATAACTGTCTTTCTGCTTGTCACGTCACTCAAAGGACACACGCACACACACACACACACACAAACACACACACACACACACACACACACACACACACACACACACACACACACACACACACACACACACACACACACACACACACACACACTCACTCACTCACTCGCGCATGCATGCATACATGCTCGTGCGCACACACACACACACACACACACACACACACACACACACACACACACACACACACACACACACACACACACACACACACACACACACACACACACACACACACACACACACACCACACACACACACACGTGTCAGGGCCATGGTCAGGTAATGACGCACCACAGTTTGTTGCTGTGTCTGCCTGCACATCAAAGTATCTACTGATGGACGCACACACACACGCACACGCACACACACACACACACGCACACGCACACGCACACGCACACGCACACGCACACGCACACGCACACACACACACACACACTGAGTGATTTTTAGGGAGAGAGAGAGAGAGAGAGAGAGAGAGAGAGAGAGAGAGAGAGAGAGAGAGAGGCCATCAATAGTGAGTACATTGGGAATATTAACGGAGACTAAACATGGTCTTATCCAACACTTCGGTTTAAAAACATCACGACACCATGTTCACCTCTGGAGGGGGGAATAATATGAAGGATTTGTCCTGTAACATCATTTGTGTTAAAGCCATAGTAGGTAACTTTGCCCTGTGTTTACAAATGGCCACTGCAGTAGTGTGGCGGTGTTTACCTGCAGAGACACACTGTCCTCTCGCTGTATTTTGGTGTTTTCACTGTTTGTTTTGGTAGACGAGCCGAAAACATCCTTGTCTACCAAAACAAACAGTGAAAGCACCAGAATACAGCAGAGAGGACAATGTGTCTCCGCAGGTTAAACACCACCATCTATAGCAGGCTGATAGCTGCTGCTATAGAGGGAAACGATGGAAAAAAACATGGGTGTATTGTTTTGTTATGTAAACACAGGGCAAAGTTACATCCTATGCCTCTAAGTGCGTTGTTCATGTCCTGAATATCTTGATGCTATTTAGTGTACTGTCACCCTGTGATCACACATATGTTTATGTTAAGTGTTTCAACTTCTGACAAATAAAAACGCAACACACCACACATGCATGCACACGTGCACGCGCGCGCGTGCGCGCGCACACACACACACACACACACACACACACACACACACACACACACACACACACACACACACACACACACACACACACACACACACACATACACACACACGATAGGCTACTGTGCAAAAATTATGAAAACAGCAAGTTACAAGCACACAGTTTATCCATTATTGTTTATAAACAATTACATTGATTGTAGTTGGAACAACTGTTGCACGCCTCATCGCAAGCCTTACATTTTTCACCTCCAAATATGCTGGGGATGGATCGGCCACACTCTCTGCAAACCTGCATCTAATATCACGAGATACGCCCTGTTCTGGAACCCACAGGGGAGAAGGAAGAGGGGCAGACCAAGAAACACCTGGCGGCGTGACCTGGATGCAGATGTGAAGAGATCTGGCCACACATGGGGACAGCTGGAGAAATTGGCCCAGGCCTGGGATGCCTGGAGAGCTCTTGTTCGTGGCCTACGCCCAAAGTTGGGCTATAGTAAGTAAAACAATTAAGTCCGACAAATGCCTTTAAGTCCGGCAAATGCCTTTCAGAAAAAACCTATGTTACTATGTCAGTGGTTCTCAAACTTTTTCATGTCAAGGACATGGCCACCGTCCATCCCATCTCAAAATGTTTTCTTCCAGGGACCGCCAGAAGCAAAGAGTTAAAAAAGCAGAAGAGTTAAAAATGTTGGCTTCAAAAATATATATATATTGAAAAATGTGCACACCTTTTTTTTCCCAGAAATAGCAGATCTACTAGCACAATAGCACATTAGCTTATATATCTGCTATTTTTTGAATAGCCAACCGATGTGCTAAAATCTAAAATGACACAGATGCTTTCCCGGATTGAATGGGCTAAACTGCACTCCAAACACTCTTTCTGTTCTGTGGTGTCAGTCTGACCTGAAACTCTCAAACTGTTAATCCTGTTTACTATGACTAAATAATGTGTCAAGCTAGAGGAGAGTAGAGGAGAGGAGAGGAGAGGAGAGGAGAGGAGAGGAGAGGAGGGGTTGAGGGGAGGGGAGGGGAGGGGGGAGGGGTCGAGGGGAGAGGAGAGGAGAGGAGAGGAGAGGAGGGTTACAACAGTGCACTGACTACATGCATTTCTATTCTTCTATATCTGAATCATAATGGACAGTGTCTATAGAATTAGACTATTATGTATGATTCCTGCAGATGGATGACTCGTCAGTAATTGACTTTAATAAAAGCACGCATGTTGTTCTTGTCGTCACCACTGACGCATGGGGGCGCACTAACATGAACTTAACCCCTTAAACCCCATGGTTGACTGGAGTCCCTCAGGGCTCTATACTAGTGTATTTTCATTTTGTGGGCAATGCTTTTGCTGATATTTTCTGCGAAAGCTTTCCCCACAATGCGGATGCTGCATGGGTTTTAAGTGGTTAACTGACTTTGACCCAATGCTCACTTATGAGATGCTAGATCGGCTATTTTAGATTAACCCTAAAGACCGGGAAAGCATCCGTGTCATTTTAGATTTCAGCTATATAACATATGTTTTTCAGAAAACTCTTAGGATTTAGAACCGTGGTTCAATTCAATTCAATTCAATTCAATTTTATTAAAGTGTCAAATCACAACAAGTTGTCTCAAGACACTTTACATGTAGAGCAGAGACCCGACAGTCCCACCCTGAGCAAGCAATTTTGCGACAGTGGCAACGAAAAACTCCCTCTTAACTGGAAGAAACGTCAGGCAGACCCTAGGCTCTAGGGTGGCGGCCTTCTGCCTCGACCGTGTCGGGGGAAAGAAGAGAGAGAGAGGGTAACAATAGTATCAAATATAATAGTGTAAGATAGTATATGATAGTATAATATAGTACAGCAATAATGTGTATGCAGTATATAATGGTATAATATAAGAATGTTAAGATCATATACAGTATAGTGTAGTGGTATAGTGTAGTGTAGTAGAAATCCACGGTTGTGCTCCATGGAGAGGCCCGGTCGGCAGTCACAGGGTCCGTAGTGACAGTCCATGGGACTGCGACGTGGGAGACAAAAGAAACTCCGGGGAGCGGGTCCCCGGGTGTAGAATTAGTGGCAGGCCTTACTAGAGCGTGAATCCGTACAGGGTTAATTACAATTGTACCAATGGGACACAAACCCACACAACCAAAAGGGAGGACGAGAAGAGAGTGGTTCTAAAAAATAGCAGATGTACAAGCTCTTTTTGCCGCGCTGCGAGCTTGTACATCTGCTATTTTGAACATTTTTAAAACATTTTTTGAAAGTGTTTGAAAATGTTTGAATAATTTAGATTGTTTTAACATAAATCTTCTCTTCTGGGGTCCCTGGCACAAAACTTTTTTAGATTGGGTTCCACAACGAAATATATATCAATTTGGGGGTCCTTGGCACGAAAAGGTTTGAGAACTACAAGTTTAGAAGGCATTTGTAGAATCGGCCTCAGGTCTTGGGTTAAGACATTTAATTTAGAGGGGAAAAGTACAGAGTGGGAGGAACTGGTACAGTAGGGTTTAAATGCTTAAGGGCTATTTATAGAACCATTACAATTAGTGGTTCTATAAAAACACAAATGGTTATTCTACTATGGCATCCCTCTGAAGAATCAGTTTAGGTTCCAGTTGGCAGCTTTTTTGTGTGTGTGAGAGAGTCTTTGTAGCAAGAGTCACAGTCAGTCCTTCCTTTGCGCGTGCATGTAGTCACACACACACACACACACACACACACACACACACACACACACACACACACACACACACACACACACACACACACACACACACACACACACACACACACACACACACACACACACACACACCAGCCTGATCTCCAGAGATTACCGTAACATTGCACGGAACGAGTGCACTTCATTCCGTGGATAGTCGCCTAGAAACCCCGAAATTGCGTGCATATGTACGGCGAGTCCCACGGTGGGCGTAACCAGTCGCAACCCGGAAAAACCCGGAAGCAGAGCAGTCCCCACAATAAAATTTGTAATAAATGTGACAGTTCGCCTGTGACTGCGCGCCTCCGAAATGGTTTTGTCACAAAGGGAGCGCCGTACATATGCACGCAATTTGGGGGTTCCGAGGCGACTATCCACGGAATGAAGTGCACTGGATCCGTGCAATGTTACGTATATCTCTGGAGATCGGGTTGCACACACACACTGAGGGTCGAATCAGACACGTGTGTTGATAACGTTGTTGATGTTTGGCGTAGTCGGCATCGCTTCCCGCTGGCTTCTGGGACATCAGGGAATGTAACCTGATACTTTGTATCTGTCACACTGTACAATTCACATACTTTGTACTATGTACAGTACTGTGTAGTACCTCTAATACTGCTGGATTTATGTCCTACCAGGACCTCTAGTACTGCTGGTTTTATCTCCTATACCAGGACCTGTAGTACTGCTGGTTTTATCTCCTACCAGGACCTGTAGTACTGCTGGTTTTATCTCCTACCAGGACCTCTAGTACTGTTGGGTTTATCTCCTACCAGGACCTCTAGTACTGCTGGTTTTATCCCCTACCAGGTCCTCTAGTACTACTGGTTGTATCTCCTACCAGGACCTCTAGTACTGCTGGTTTTATCTCCTACCAGGACCTCTAGTACTGCTGGTTTTATCTCCTACACCAGGACCTCTAGTACTACTGGTTGTATCTCCTACCAGGACCTGTAGTACTGCTGGTTATATCTCCTACCAGGACCTGTAGTACTGCTGGTTTTATCTCCTACCAGGACCTGTAGTACTGCTGGTTTTATCGCCGATACGGGACCTCTAGTACAGCTGTTTTTATCTCCTACCAGGACCTCTAGTACTGCTGGTTTTACACTTTGTGAGCTTGCAGATCTGCTATTTTCACTGTATTTGAAATAGGGCTCAAGTTTTAAATAGAGCTTAAGTGGTTCATTCCTACTTTTGTCAAAAGTACAATATTGGTTTTTGAGATGTAGTGGAGTGAAAGACATAAGTATCCAACAACAGCTACTGACTTTGACTGACCAATGAAAACATGTGTGAGTGGATGTCCAGAACATAATTTATGTCTCACATACCACTGTCAGCTCCTATGTGTCTGAGACCATTTAAAGTCTACAAATTGTGTACGGGCAGTGGTAGGGAAAGTACTACATTTCTTTACTTAAGTAAAAGTATCAATACTGCAATGTAGAAATACTGCAATGTAGTAAAAGTCCGGAATTTACAAAATGTACTTGAGTAAAAGTACAAAATATTGGTATTGAAATGTACTTAAAGTACCAAAAGTAGAAAGTAGGCTACTCATTATGCAGAATATTTCAAATGTATAAAATGTAAAAACAATCTTTTGAAAATAGAATATCTACCATGATCTTGTAGATCGGCTATTTTCAAATGGCTGAAATATATATAGGGCTGAAGTGGTTAATGTATGTTTTGTAATACTAATTCAAATCTCCAACGTAACTAGTTACTAAAGTTTTCTAATAATTGAAGTGGAGTAAAAGTACAATATTGGCCTCTGAGATGTAGTGGAGTAGAAGCTAAAGTACTGAAAATAGGAAATACAGTACTCAAGAAAAGTAAAAAAAAAAAAAAAAATGGAAATTGTACTTAATTACAGTACTAGAGTAAATGCACGTTGTTACTTTCCACCACTGTGTACGGGTAAATATATAAGGTTAATTGTACATGGCTAATTGCAGCCCCTGCACATGTTCTGTGTGTTCACAGACGCATGTAGCCTATACCGCACTGTTTGTGCAAACCATGACATCACTGTTTAAAATAACTCTTTGAAGTGTGTTTAAAAGCTGCGCACGCACACACACACACACACACACACACGCACGCACGCACACAGACACACAAGGGCATTACACATCACTTCCCTGCCCTTATTACTAGCACCCAGCAAGGCAGGTTTTAAACGACGATGACAAGACCCTAAGCTTATAAAGTCACGTCTCCATGTGAGCTTGTTGATCAGCCTTGTTTTGTGAAAGAATGTAGAAAAATGTTGAAAGATTTAGAAAAGAGATTGTTTTGGTATGGCATAGATACACCATGGTGATGATTTTCAAAAATCGCAATGAACAATAACAATAACAATAACAATAATAATTATAATAATAATAATAACTAGAAAATGAGCTCCTCGGAGCACAAGTCTCCGCCAGCAGACCCGTGCTATTTTAATAGCACGGGTCGTCTTGGTAGAACGGGTCGTCTTGGTAGAATGTGCGTGGTATTTGGTGTTCTGCAGGGGCGACTGAATATGTAGTGTCTGCATCTAAAAAATGTTCTTCTTGAAGCAATGTGTCATATGGGAGTCCTCGTAATTGACTGGTTTGTTCAAATGCTTGTCTGTCTTCTTCATCTTCATTGTCTTGAACAGTTTCAGCAGTTGATTGGTGTGTTTGATCTATGTCAGTTTTCTCTAGTGCTACATAATGTATTTGATCAAGGTGGCCAATTGTTACAGTATTAAGACTTCGGCCTTGTTGTGGGATCAATTCAACTCTATAGTCCTCTTCTGTGTTACTGTTGTAGATGAGTATGCTTTCTTAGCTTTGGCCTTCTGCGCCTTTGCTTGACCAATGTTAGGTGTTCTCAGAGGGACACACACACGCACGGACGGGTGATTTGTACTGATTGATCC
>NC_137623.1:43238519-43243833 GCF_963280865.1 Gymnoscopelus braueri | reverse complement strand
GTTCTTCTTGAAGCAATAGTCTGGTTCCTTATGCTTAGATTTACAATGTTGTCGGATTTTTTTGAAGATTTGCAAAACTATACATTTTTGGAAAGGTTATTGTCTAAGGAATCAGAAAATCAATGTTTGCATTTGCCCAGATGTGTATATGGCGGCCATATTGGCAATTACAAAATGGCCACCCTAAAATGTACGTTTTTTAATATCTCGGCCTCTAAATAAGCTGGAACATTGAATTTTAACTCCTAAACCTACATTTTCAGTGTCGAGGAATCCAATGGTGGTAATTATAAAGCTACAAAACTTTACAATATTAACCCTTAGATGCATGACTGAGTCCAAAATGACCAGATGTGGTTGTTTTCTTGCAATATCTTTGTAATTAAAAAACATTTATCAATTCATATTGAAGATTTGCAAAACTATACATTTTTGGAAAGGTTATTGTCTAAGGAATCATAAAATCAATGTTTGCATTTGCCCAGACGTCTGTGGCCATATTGGAATTGACAAAATGGCCGCCGTAAAATGTATGTCTTGTAATATCTTGGCTTCTAAATAAGATGGAACATTGTTTTTAATGGCTAAACAGTCTCTATGCATCATCATAATCATCATCATCATGATCATGATGATGATGATGATTATGATGATGCATAGAGACTGTCTAAGATTACACATGTCATGATGTTTAAGATGGTTACACAAACATCCAAAGTTCACAGTTAAAAGAAATAAAAAGAACACTGAGTTAGTATCTGACTGACTGCCTGGGCTGTGCTGTTTTTACCCATATGATGGATTATGTCAATGGGATGATACAAAAAAATGAAATGATAACTTGCACCATTGGATTCCTTGACCCTGAAAATGTAGGTTTAGCCATTAAAAACAATGTTCCATCTTATTTAGAAGCCAAGATATTACAAAACATACATTTTACGGTGGCCATTTTGTCAATTCCAATATGGCCACAGACATCTGGGCAAATGCAAACATTGATTTTATGATTCCTTAGACAATAACCTTTCCAAAAATGTATAGTTTTGCAAATCTTCAATATGAATTGATAAATGTTTTTTTAATTACAAAGCTATTGCAAGAAAACAACCACATCTGGTCATTTTGGACTCAGTCATGCATCTAAGGGTTAATATTGTAAGGTTTTGTAGCTTTATAATTACCACCATTGGATTCCTCGACACTGAAAATGAAGGTTTAAGAGTTAAAATCAATGTTCCAGCTTATTTAGAGGCAGAGATATTAAAAAACGTACATTTTAGGGTGGCCATTTTGTAATTGCCAATATGGCCGCCATATACACATCTGGGCAAATGCAAACATTGATTTTCTGATTCCTTAGACAATAACCTTTCCAAAAATGTATAGTTTTGCAAATCTTCAAAAAAATCCGACAAAATTACATAGTGAACCAGACTACAATGTGTCATATGGGAGTCCTCGTAATTGACTGGTTTGTTCAAATGCTTGTCTGTCTTCTTCATCTTCATTGTCTTGAACAGTTTCAGCAGTTGATTGGTGTGTTTGATCTATGTCAGTTTTCTCTAGTGCTACATAATGTATTTGATCAAGGTGGCCAATTGTTACAGTATTAAGACTTCGGCCTTGTTGTGGGATCAATTCAACTCTATAGTCCTCTTCTGTGTTACTGTTGTAGATGAGTATGCTTTCTTAGCTTTGGCCTTCTGCGCCTTTGCTTGACCAATGTTAGGTGTTCTCAGAGGGACACACACACGCACGGACGGGTGATTTGTACTGATTGATCCTGTCTTACCTCATTTCAAAAACGTAAACGGATTTTTGAAGTGACATACCTATTTATAGGATTTTATTTCGTCATACGTCCCTCTAGCCAATCAAAGGCATTGGTGTCAACATATTGACACGTGTCACGTGGAGCTTGACCAATGTTAGCTTGGCTAGGGGCCATGCTAACACACGGCGGGACGAAGCGAAAACATACTCTCCACCTCCGGCGGAGACAATAATAATAATAAATTAATAAATATAGCTGCAAGCAGCGATAAGCGGGGCCAGGGAATAGAGAGAGAGAGAGAGAGAGAGAGAGAGAGAGAGAGAGAGAGAGAGAGAGAGAGAGAGAGAGAGAGAGAGAGAGAGAGAGAGAGGGGGAGAGAGAGGGGGAGAGAGAGGGAGAGAGAGAGAGAGAGAGAGAGAGAGAGAGAGAGAGAGAGAGAGAGAGAGAAAGAGAAAGAGAGAGAGAGAGAGAGATAGAGAGAGAGAGAGAGACGGAATAGATTGAAGAGAGAGAGAGAGAGAGACGGAATAGATTGAAGAGAGAGAGAGATAAACGGAATAGATTGAAGAGAAAGAGAGAGAAACGGAATAGATTGAAGAGAAAGAGAGAGATAGAAACGGCATAGATTGAAGAGAAAGAGAGAGAGAGAGTGAAACGGAATAGATTGAAGAGAAAGAGAGAGAGAGAGAGAATCGGATTAGATTGAAGAGAGAGAGAGAGAGAGATGAGAGAGAGAGAGAGAGAGAGAGAGAGAGAGAGAGAGAGAGAGAGAGAGAGAGAGAGAGAGAAAAACAGAATAGATTGAAGAGAAAGAGAGAGAGAGAGAAACTGAATAGATTGAAGAGAAAGAGAGAGAGAGAGACTTGGAAAAGGAATAGATTGAAGAGAGAGAGAGAGACAGACATGGAAACGGAATAGATTGAAGAGAGAGAGAGCGAGAGAGACATGGAAACGGAATAGATTGAAGAGAGAGAGAGAGACATGGAAACATAATAGACTGAAGAGAGAGAGAGATGGAAGCAGAACGGATTGAATGGACATCTCAACCTATTGCCATTAACAGGAATCGAACCCTCAACCTTTGGATTAACAGGCTGCAACACTACCTATAGTGCTATAGCTTTGTACAGATTGAGGTTGTCTGTTGAAGATAAAAGTGAACCAGTGAAAGCAGCCGACCTACAAGCTCAGAAACACGTTGCTATCTGAAAAGTTTTGAGATTGTAGATCGGCTATTTTCAGAATGAAGTATGTCATACATTGCAAAAACAGACCTTCTCAGATAAGCATTTCATGTTATCTTTATCAATTGCATATGTATTCATTAATACAGTCTTGTAGTTTGCAATGCACTTTAAATGAAGTCTCCACCAAGTGAGGCTTGAACGGGCAACCTTGATGTTGTGAAACATTCACTTAAGCGGGAAGCCATTGGACCAACAGACCTGATACAGTGAAAACAGAGGTCAGACAGATTATACCCTTTCACGCAAATAACTGAAAAATCCTGGGTTTAAGTGTTTTTCAAACTGCTCAAAATTGCGAACCATCTAAGGGCGGAGAGAGAGACATGGAAACGGAATAGATTGAAGAGAGAGAGACATGGAAACAATAGATTGAAGAGAGAGAAGGATGGAAGCAGAATGGATTGATTGGACGTGTCAACCTATTGCCATTAACAGGAATCGAACCCTCAACCTTCGGATTGACGGGCTGCAACATTACCTATAGTGCTATAGCTTTGACCAGGCTGAGGTTGTCTGTTGAAGATAAAAGTGAACCAGTGAAAGCAGCCGATCTACAAACTCAGAAACACGTTGCTATCTGAAAAGTTTTGAGATTGTAGATCGGCTATTTTCAGAATTAAGTATGTCATACATTGCAAAAACAAACCCTCTCAAATAAGTATTTCAGGTTATGTTTAACAATTGCACATGTATTAATTGACACAATCATGTTGTGTGCAATGCAACTTTAATGAAGTCTGCATCAAGTGAGGCTTGAACTGGCAACCTTCAGGTTGTGAGGCACACGTTTAAGGGAGAAGCCATTGGACCAACAGACAAGAACCTGTGAAAAAGGAGATCACACAGATGATACAGTTTCACGCAAATAGCTGAAAAATCCTGGGTTTAAGTGTTTTTCAAACTGCTCAAAATTGCGGACAATCTAAGGGGGGAGCTTACTGGTCAACGTGATACATGTGTTCCTCATGAGTCAAGGCACATGTGTAAGCAGGTTTAATGGCTGTCGGCCAAACGAGGCATGACTTTTGCCTGTTTAAAGTTTGCACTTTCAAAAAATCGCTATAGCGCCCCCCTTTGACCAATTGGAGTAAGATTGGTTTCAGTAATATTTGGAATGACCCTCAACATTAACGCAAAGTTTCAAAGAAATGTGAGTCTGCATGTATGTGTTAGGGGCAGATGAATAATTGTCATAAAACTGCAATATTCATTGGCTCATTAAAGCTTAATTTTTTCACTTATGGAAAATCTTTTGCACATGTTTGTCGGCATAGGTCCAAAGTTCATGTGTAAAACGTTTCGTGCAGATTACTCAAGAATCCCAGGAGGAGATAGGTTTTAACTGTTTTTCATATAATTCAAAATGGTGGGAGATCTAAAGGTCAGAGGTCAAAAGTCAGAGGGTTAAAGTTGTTCATCATGAGTAGACGCATGTGTGTATTGAAGTTTTATGGCTGTAGGTCAAACAGGGCATGAGTTGTACCTGTTCAAAGTTGGCATTTTCAATTGAGTGCTATAGCGCCACCTTTTGACGAAAGATTGTGAGATTTATTTCTTGATAGTTTTTCATGACCATCTACCATATGGCTGAGTTTCGTAAAAAGCGACAGCACGGTTCACCCAGAACTGCGAAAAGTGGCAGAAACAGAAGAATACGTACAATAATAAAACAGGTCCAGAGCTGAGCTCTGGCCCCGTAATAATAGTGAAAGTGTAGAGACGTAATAAGGCTTCGAGCCTGATAGGCCTCGAAACCTTAATAATAATGTATTTTTTTTTTTATTCAAAAGATTCAATTTGTTTGTACTGCTTTCCAATGCAATTCATTGTGAACTTCAGGATGGGTCTAGAACTGTGGTTCTCAAAGTGAGGTCCATGGACCCCTCTGGGTTACATGAGGGGGGGTTCCAAATGGACCCTTACAGGTCTGTAACTCTGAGAGTGTACAAATGGAACCCAATGGACCCTTACAGGTCTGTAACTCTGCGAGTACAAATGGAACCAAATGGACCCTTACAGGTCTGTAACTCTGAGAGTGTACAAATGGAACCCAATGGACCCTTACAGGTCTGTAACTCTGCGAGTACAAATGGAACCAAATGGACCCTTACAGGTCTGTAACTCTGAGAGTGTACAAATGGAACCAAATGGACCCTTACAGGTCTGTAACTGAGAGTGTGCATGCAAATGGAACCAAATGGACCCTTACAGGTCTGTAACTCTGAGAGTGTACAAATGGAACCAAATGGACCCTTACATGTCTGTTACTCTGAGAGTGTACAAATGGAAC
>NC_137623.1:43203519-43233519 GCF_963280865.1 Gymnoscopelus braueri | reverse complement strand
ATACTTAATGAACTGGAGGCGTGTCCACATAAAAACATAATTTTAACAATTTCTGTACACTTTTTTGAAAAAAAATCTTCCTCCTAGTATAACCATAATACCTGATAATTATGTTTTAGGGGGGGGGGGATCACTAAAAATCACGGCACCCCGTCTTTAAAGTATCAAAAGTAAAAGTACTAAAATGTTTGAAAAAAGCAGATCTACAAGCTCACAACGGGTCGCCATGCGACGCGTTGTGAGCTTGTAGATCTACTATTTTCAAGTAGCCTATGTATAAAACGGGGCTGAAGTGGTTAATGTATGTTTTATAATATAATAATGTATATCTGCAAAGTAACTAGTAACTAAAGTTTTCAAATAATTGTAGTGGAGTAAAAGTACAATATTTGCCTCTAAGATGTAGTGGAGTAGAAGTAAAAGTACAGAAATTTTAAAATACTCCAGTAAAGTAAAAAATACCTCAAAATTGTACTTAAGTTCAGTACTTGAGTAAATGTACTTAGTTACTTTACACCTCTGCTGTGATATGCCTTACCATGTAATGGTAGAATAATAATAGATTCAGGTTCGGTTTAAAGCTATGCAGACTAACAAAGCGACAGGACCGAATGGAATGTGTGCATTCCTCCTAAAAACATGTGCAGGGGAATTAACTACATTATGGCATCGTCTTTTCCAGGTATCTATCAACACCCACACAGTGCCAGAACTATGGAAAAAATCTATTATATTGCCCAGTTCCCAAAAAGTCCTGTTCACTAGAGAATAATGATTATAGGACAGTAGCACTAACTCAAATGAGGTGAAATCCCTGGAGAGAATTATAACTGAGGAGCTCCTTATTTGCCTATTTGCCTATGCAAGGAATCGCGGAACTAGTGATGCGATTTCTACACTAAAACACCGTGTATTGAAGCACTTAGAGGGTGCTAAAACATATTGTCGCTCTCGGGCAGGAATCAGCTAACTCAATTTTTCAGCTTTTTTTCCTGAATCAACGTTATTGAACACCCTTTACGTCTGTATGAGGGTAAAAAAAGTGTACAATGAAAAGTATTAAAAAGCGCTTCTGACAAAACCAGCTAACTCCATTGGTTCGTCAAACTGTCGGCCAAAGCAGCTAACTCCACCCCTCTCCGCCGCGTGGCACACAGAGCTCAAAGCTGCTGCAGAGCGGAAGATCAACACACTTTAACGAGAAAGGGTTTTTTCCTACATAGTTTGTTAAAAGTAACTATGCAGTGTACCTGTTTATCAAACGCTAGTTCTACTTAAACTGAAACTCTGTGAACCCCTCTTTGCAGAAGTTATTGTAATATTTAAAGTCCTGCTTATTATTGTAGGCCTATATAAGCAGTGTCATGCATTTTGAGCTTGGAGATCCATTGTCAGCTGTTCTCATCAATGATGGATAAAACCTCCTAACTCCACTTGAGCTGTATTTGGGTAAAGTGGTGAGAATATTTAGGGTTTTTAGAGAATTTTCTTAATTTCCTGAAAAAAATATATTGTTTTAAATTATACATTTTGGAGTTAGCTAGTTTCTGCTCGACGATATGCAAGGTCTCTTTGTTGATTTTAGCTCGGCCTTCAACACAATCCTTCCAGATATTCTTCTCCGTAAGTTAGGTAAGCTGAAGGTGAATCTGTTTTTAATTAAGTGGTAGTTTTCCTTTTTATCCAACAGGCCACAACAGGTGAGATTTAACTTGGCACTCTCTGATAAGGCAGTGAGCAGCACAGGGGCCCCCAGGTGACAGGGATGATTATGGGTACAAGCACTCTCTTGTCCCTCTGTCAATTACACATTGTATGGTATTGTGTGGTATTGTGTATGTATGCTGCTGGCCTGTGTGTCCAAGACAAATTTCTCCCATGGGAGACAAAAGTAACCTTGAACCTTGAACCTTGAACTCTGTCTGTCTGTCTGTCTGTCTGTCTGTCTGTCTGTCTGTCTGTCTGTCTGTCCTCATCCATTGTATTCTCATCAGTGTGTTGGTCATTGAACACTGGCCCATACGTAGATACAGTAGACTGACCAACCGGAAATGAATGGTAGCCTGTAGCTTTGTATCTTCATGTCGCTGGCTACCATTGAAAATGAATGGAGCCTGTACTGTAGTGCTTTGTAGCTGCCAGTGTGAACAAGAGCCCGCAGTAGAACTAGAGTGCTACAGAGACAGTCGGTGGATGTCTGGGACTCTGGGCCCTTCCATGTAGTTAGGTGGACCTTCTCATGTATTTTTCACATTAGCGGGGCTATCTGTAGTAGCGGTTGCGGTCACAAGTCTGCACGTCGTTAGTTTTGGGTGCACAAATCCTCCGAGTTTTATTTATAAACCACTTTGTAAAGTTCCCAGAGAAGAGACAGGCTCTGCCACAGCTTTGAGGCATCAAAAGAAAATACAAACTCAACCTTTTGAAGTGTTCACACTGGACACAAATATAATGTTAATTACTCTCATCAGAGTTTGACAGATGAATATTGTGTTTAGCGGCATTAAAGCAGCACTATGTAGTTTGGGGTATCAGTGGCCACTTTGGACATAAATAACATGGCAGCCAACGTCTTTGACTTCATTACCCAAGAGTCTCTGCAAGCATATCCAGCAAGGACGCGCTTTAATTGGCCAGTCAAAGTGAAGACTGGCAGTTCTGCCTTGGTGTCTTGGCAAATACCAGGATGAAACTCATTGTCTCAATACAGTCAAGCCCCTATAGCAGGGACCCCCCTGATTCTATAAATTTATGGAAGGATGATTATTATTGCTTAAACATATAACTTTATAATTTTGTGGGACATAATATGCTATATAGTTATTAAAAAGTTACATAGTTACACACATGGATGATGCGTGCGTGCGTGCGTGCGTGCGTGCGTGCGTGCGTGCGTGCGTGCGTGCGTGCGTGCGTGCGTGCGTGCGTGCGTGCGTGCCACTCCCTGACGTGATGTCAGCGCTGGTAGGGGACATGGACATATTTAGGCCTGACCATCACAAGCCACATCACAGAGTTGACCAATCACGAGCCTTAGCACAGAGGAACTGATCCGACCACATGAGCACTAATAGAAACCTTGTTATGTCCACCATACAAGAACACGCATGCACGCACACGCACACACGCACACGCACACACGCACACACGCACTCGCACGCACGCACGCACGCACGCACGCACGCACGCACGCACGCACGCACGCACGCACGCACGCACGCACGCACGCACGCACGCACGCACGCACGCACGCACGCACGCACGCACGCACACACGCACACACCAAACAAACAAACCACTTTTTTTTCCATCAGTGAAAATAGTGTTTTGCTATGGCCTCTCCCAATGACCAACATGATTCTGATGTATGTAGATGCGTGTTGAATACTGTCTGGACTCTAAAGCAGGGTTTTCAACGTTTTTCAGGCCTTATGAGAGAGAGATGAAGCAGGGAGCCTACATATTGTACACAATTGTGTTGCAGATTAAACTTTTTCATAGATTTCATGGATAGCTTCATTGACTTGTTCAGAGGTGGACGAAGTACTCAACCCCTTGATACTTCTGGGCAAATTGACTCCACTACAAGTAAAAGTAGCTCAGTTAAAATGTTACTCAAGTAAGAGTAAAAAAGTAAGTGCTTTTAAATGTACTTTAGTATTCAAAAGTACATGCTTATTAAAATACTAAAAAAGTACAAGTAAGAGGTAAATCTCTTAATTTTTATATCAATGAATTGCTGTAATGTTTTCACAATGAATTTATAGGACCTTGTAACTCTTGTTTCAGAGAAGTAACTCTGAAACCACCTGCACTGCATGCACTGATGTGCTTGTAGAACCACTATGTTACACAAAGCCTTCAGAAATACCCAAAAAAAACATTAAAATTACCAGAGTAAAAGTAAAATATTTGTTTTCCAATTGTACTCAATTAAGAGTAATAAGTATCAAAAGAATATGATACTCAAGTAAAGCACAGATCCTCAAAATCTGTAAGTACAGTACTCAAGTACATTTACTCTGTTACTGTCCACCACTGGGCTTATTTAACAGCGCTATCATGTTGGATTCGTGTTAATATGTATTTTCAGACATTTAACCACTTAAACCCACAATACTTAGAAAACTTGTACTTGATCTGCTCTTTTTTCCCCTACACCAAACCTCTTGGCTAATGTTCCCCTCAGAAAAGTAATTGTAGGGTTCAAGTGGTTAATAAGAAAAATGGCCCCCCTGTAGTAACTCTGAGGACCCACTAGGGGTCCTGGACCCCTTGTTGAAGACACCTGCTCTAGACTATTAGAGCACCAGAGAAGCTGCTAGCTGTTTTTACCTCAGAGTGGTCAGTGTGTGCTCCATGAGCTGTCTGTCTGTCTGTCTGTCTGTCTGTCTGTCTGTCTGTCTGTCTGTCTGTCTGTCTGTCTGTCTGTCTGTCTGTCTGTCTGTCTGTCTGTCTGTCTGTCTGTCTGTCTGTGTGCATCTGTGGTGGAAAAAGTACTCAAATGTTTTATTTAAGTAACAATATACTGCAATGTAGAAGTACTATGTTACAAGTAAAAGTCCAGAATTCAAACTTTACTTGAGTAAAAGCAAAAAAGTATTGGCATCAAAATGTACTTAAAGTACCAAAAATACTAAAAATACTCATTATGCAGAATGTCCCATTTAAAAAAACTAGCAGATCTACAAGCTCACAATGCGTTGCACCGCAATGCGTTGTGAGCTTGTAAATCTGCTATTTTCAAATAGCCGAAATAAATAGCTGAAGTGGTTAATGTATGTTTAGTAATACAAATCTAAATCTAAAAAGTAACTAGTAACTAAAGTTTTCAAATGATGTAAGGGAGTAAAAGTGTGCTATTCTGCTATTTTCAAATAGCCGAAATAAATAGCTAAAGTGGTTAATGTATGTTTAGTAATACAAATCTAAATCTAAAAAGTAACTAGTAACTAAAGTTTTCAAATGATTGTAGTGGAGTAAAAGTTCAATATTTCCCTCTGAGATGTAGTGGAGTAGAAGTAAAAGTATTGAAAATTGGAAATACTCCACTTAAAGAGCTGGTGCCATATATATATATATATATGTATATATATATATATATATATATAACTGCCTACCAGTAACTAAAAGAAGACAAAAAAAGAAAGGAAGTTGCATTTCCCAAGAGAGTCTGCCACTGGGATGTCAGGTTGTACCGTGTTCATTCGTTCAGTGATCGCTGTGCGTTGCTGGTTCCATATCTACAGCACCTTGCTCAAAGGTCCTTCTTCCCTTTCTGCTGTGTGCCAGAGGAGGCACTTTGTACTTGTACTGTATGTAACGCACTGTGTGTGTGTGTGTGTGTGTGTGTGTGTGTGTGTGTGTGTGTTCGTGTGTGTGTGTGTGTGTGGTGTGTGTGTGTGTGTGTGTGTGTGTGTGTGTGTGTGTGTGTGTGTGTGTGCGTGCGTGCGTGCGTGCGTGCGTGCGTGCGTGCGTGTGTGCGTGCGTGCGTGCGTGTGTGTGTGTGTGTGTGAGAGACCATGAACATTCCTGGGCATGCTGACATTCCTCAGCTCTCTCTCCTTGGCCCGAAAAAAAAAAAAAAAAACACTGGCATCTTTCACATGCCATCTTAACACACACGCACGCACGCACACACACACACACACACACACACACACACACACACACACACACACACACACACACACACACACACACACACACACACACACACACACACACCTACACTGATCAATCGTCTACATACACATTTTCCACATATACAGTTCACGTCTAAGATGAAATTATTCAGCTTGATTTCTCTTGGTTTTGATTCTTGACTATTGTTACGGCAACTGTGCCTCCCCCTGTTTCATTCTTACGCTGTTGTTGCTATGACACCTGCATAGGGGTGTGCCGATACTAATTTCACAATACGATACACGATATTGGGCTCACGATATCGATACGATATATGGCTCTTTTTTATTATGAAAAAATATGGGGGGGGGGATTATTATTATTGCATTATTATTATTATTATTATTATTATTATTATTATTATTATTATTATTACCCTTATTATTATTATTATTATTATTATTATTATTATTATTATTATTATTTTTTTTTATTAATATTTTTTTTTATTTACCAAAAACGCCAAAACGATACATATCGTCACAAAAACGTATTGCGATATATCGGCACACCCCTACACCTGCATTTATTGTTGCTTATAGCACTGGTTCTAAATGTGCGGTTCGGGGGGGTCCCAGGGGGGTCCCATGCAGCAAAATGATTGATAGTGAGGAAACAAAATTGTCCCTTCAAATCTGTAACTCTGAGAGTGTACAAACAGAACCAAATGCACCCTTGCGGGTCCATTTGGTTCCGTTTGTACACTCTCAGAGTTCTTACGGCCCCGAAGATAAGTGAGCACATATGGC
Organism: Gymnoscopelus braueri; assembly: GCF_963280865.1. Classification (NCBI taxonomy): domain Eukaryota; kingdom Metazoa; phylum Chordata; class Actinopteri; order Myctophiformes; family Myctophidae; genus Gymnoscopelus; species Gymnoscopelus braueri. Next base: position 43,227,085 of record NC_137623.1, on the reverse strand, counting down.
TTGATGCATATTAAACTGGGGTTCCATATAGCGTTGCTGTCTGGCAGAAACCAGCTAACTCCATTCTGACTCTTTTGCATTTTGTTCAATAAATCAGTGCTATTGAACACCCTTTACGTCTGCATGTTGATAAAAAAAAATATTGAACCAATGAAAAGTATTAAAAAGTGCTTCTGACAAAACCAATCAAAACTCCATTGGATCCTCAGACTTTCTGCTAAACGAGCTAACTCCACCAAAGGGGGAGGAGTTATCTGGTTTTACCTACTCCAGGCTCCACCCCCTTTTGACCTCCAACCCATTCAGCTGTTTTTATCAATGATGAACAAAACCTCCTAACTCCACTAATTCTTTATTTTTTTCTTCTTCTTTTTTTCATTTCCTGAAAAATGAACATTTTGGAGTTGGCTGGTTTCTGCCCGACAGCAGAGATATATCGATATATAGATAGATAAATTGAATCTTGACCATCAGGTAATATTTGAAGAGCAGGGAGACAACATACAACCACCCCAATTGTATAAGTTATATTGTATTAACAGAGTCTAGCATATAGATTGGACAAAAATAAATGTTATTTATAAAAGTGAGAGACATAGAAACTGAGACGTACTAGGGACAAGGACAGATTTTCCACACATTTTCTTCCGTGTACATCTCTTAGATTTTAATGGTGAAGCTACAAAAAATCGAAACAAATAGAAAATAAATTAGGTAAAAAAAACAAGTACGGAGCCACAAACATGTTTTGATTTGTACAACAAAGCAATTCTGTCATGTTGTTCTCAAATATATACACAACAAAAATAGACCTTTTTTTCAATTCTTCGTCCACTAAATTCAGTGTCAATATCTGTCGTCTCAATGTAAATAGAAAAGGAACAAATATTCTTAATCCTTAATATCATTTGTACTTTTTAGCTTCAATTTGTGAGGCTTGTTAATGTGTTTTTTTTTTCTTCTTTCTGTACTGACATTGTGTTTGGACACGTCCGTGAAAACATAAATTGCCCAGTATTGGACTTCTCCAGAACGCTGAGCGAGATTACATCCCACATTAAATTCAGCCTGTGTGAGTGTGTGTGTGTGTGTGTGTGTGTGTGTGTGTGTGTGTGTGTGTGTGTGTGTGTGTGTGTGTGTGTGTGTGTGCGTGCGTGCATGTGTGTGCGTGTGTGTGCGTGTGTGTCTTATGACTTGATTCTGTGCTCTTTTCAACCCCATTAGAACAGGGATTCACACTGTAAGGGGCCGTGTTCACATACATACTTGAGTTGGCAGCGGCAGCCTTCCATGCATTTCTATAAAGACTCCCTGGCCGCTTCAAGCTGGAAACAGTTCAACTTTTGGAGAGGAGCTAGCGCCGGTTATTTGATCCTCCTGATTGTAATGTGACAACCCGGTAATTTATAACCCGATGTTGAATCCTTAGTACACAACCATGAGAAGTCCTTGTTTACGTCGTTTCAGCTAAGCTATTTGTGCTAATAACAAAGATTAGCAGAAGTAGGACATTTAAGCAGGTTTGAACGTTGCAGGTGTTAACCCGCTGGTACATATGCTATTTTTGAACATTTTTGAAAATCTTGAAAGTGTTGGCAAGGAAAAAGTTTGAGAACTACGGATTCAGAAGGAATTCGTAAAATCGGCCTCAGATCTTAATGGGTTAATAAACTGTGGACATGCTATTGTAGCAACCCCGCAAAAGACTCGCCAAACATAGCTAGCTTCTTTGCCGCAACGGGTTGCTTGCCAGTCTGCCGAGCTGGAGGCCGGGGTTCGATTTCCAGCTCGGTAAGTGAAACGCTACAATTGGTGTCAGAAGTGGGATCAGGGTTAGTGTGGCACTCCTCCGCTTGAAAGGCGTTCTCTGTGGACACGGTGCCTTACATTTCCAATGAACAGCGTTCAGAATTGTTTTCTCCCAAAACAAAAGGACACAGGCTCACATACGGAGAGTTCTGCGTCTTCACTTTCATCTATACAGAGCATGGCGTCAGGGGGAGGTAAAGCATTGTGGGTGTTAATAGTTGTAGTTCTCGAGAAGCATGGGGGCTAGTGGGAGGTGTAGTTTGTGCAGGAGGATACAATGTTGCAGGTTCATATCTGTGTCAGACACAGTTTTACATCCAGCAAATACAAGAACAGTTATTACACACAAAGTCAAAGTGAATCCAAGAAACATCGTCTTTTACAACATCATGGAATGTAATGTGAATTCCATGTCAGTTTACTCTCTCTCTCTCTCTCTCTCTCTCTCTCTCTCTCTCTCTCTCTCTCCCCCCCCCCCCCCCCCCCCACACACACACACACACACACACACACACACACACACACACACACACGTACGGACATGCAAAAAAAAGACAGATTTAAAACTCTTTGGTGTGCTCAAGCAAACCGAAACTCTCCAATCGACAATGATTACAATCGCCGTCATTCTGTCTTTCGCTTTGTCGCGAGTGTTGATGTGCTGATGATGCCGTTCCAATGAGAATCCCTCCGTGAATCTCACAATGGACTAACGTCTGATTGCCGTTCGTTCTGTAGTTCTTTTTTTTCTGTGTGGGGGGGGGGGGGGTCAATCTTGCTGTAGTTTTTTGTGGGGTAAATATGAAAAGTATGACTCCAGAATGGCCGCCACAACAAAGAATAATGTCCACAGATAAACACAGTGGCATAAAGGCAAAGCGTCTGTTCGTTTTGCTGGGTTAAATGTTTCAATGTTTCAGTCATAAGTTAAAACCCACGCATGTTTCAGTCCGTTTAAAGAACGAATGGAAAAAGGCTTACGCTTCAGTCCTAAGTGCTTCTATTGTGTTTTTTTTTTTTTTTTCTTTTTTTTCTCCTGAAACTGAAAACAGACCCACATACATGAAATAAATAAAAAGGACACTTCCACCGTCTCACCGTTTGGTACACCCAAGATGGCCGCCATGGAAGACTTTGAATTGAATTATGGTCTGTCCTGGAAATAACACATTCAGTGTTGCCAGGTCCGCTTATAAGTGACTTTGGGCTTGTTTTTCTGTTAAGTCGCTTGCAAATATTGGTATTTTTTTTTCTTTCCAGATTGTTTTAAAATAGCAAAAACACATCTTGTCAGCCATCTTAGGTGTACCCAACACATGTCAGCCATCTTAGGTGTACCCAACACATGTCAGCCATCTTAGGTGTACCCAACAGCAGACAGTGGGTCAGGAAGGTAGACAGTCTACTTCTATGTGGGTGACATGTCGCTATAGTGCAAAAAAAAATACAAACGTTTGCAACGTTTCTTTTAAAAAGTACACAAAATGTAACCAAATGAAATATTATCAACAACAATGGCAACACTATTAATAATATACTAATAACAATAACAATAATAATTATAATAATTATAATAAAAATAATACAAAATGGTTGTCATGGTAACTTAACAAATAGTTTGGTTCCAGCAGCTGGGCTAACTTGTTTCTTTCAAGTATCTCTCTGACACACACACACACACACACACACACACACACTCTCAAACATGTGTGCGCACGAACGCACGAACGCACGCGTGCACGCTCGCACACACACACACACACACACACACATACACACACACACACACCACAAAATTAGACTTCCAAACATTACAAAAAAAGTCTTCCTTTTTTTTCGTAGAAATGTAAAACCAACAACATTAAATTAAAAGGCGTCGTCGAAAAAAATTCACAATACTGAAACAAGTTGCATAGTTTGACATTTTGTTTTGTCTTAGCCTTGATTCATGTTTTAGGTAACTTGTTTCTCTCCCTCCCTCTCTCTCTCTCTCTCTCTCTCTCTCTCTCTCTCTCTCTCTCTCTCTCTCTCTCTCTCTAACTCTCACTGTCATTTCATCCTCCTCTCTCATTTCTCTCCCTTTGTTTTGTAACAAAAATATATTAAGACTTTTTTTATTGTTTAACTTTTTTTCTCTACTGAAAGTGCCGTGTAGACTCTCTCCCCCCCCCCAAAAGAAAAGTAATAGAGAGTGAGGTACAGGATGGACAGATGAAGAAAACAAATGGATGGAGGGAAGTGTGTGTCCATCCCCCTCTCACCCCCTTCCAGTCCAGTTAATCTGTTCTTCTTTTCCCTCCCACGTCCCTCCGTGTGTACGGAGTCGCGGTCTGTCCATTCCTTTGTCCGTCTATCCGTGCACCACGCCGTCCTAACAGCCTAAAGTGTATGCTCGGTCACACGGAGGTGTCAGAAGTGGGATGCCGGAAAAAACAGCAGACCCACAAGCCCCCCCATGACGCGTCGCGTCATGGGGGGGCTTGTAGGTCTGCTGTTTTCCAGCGCAACACCCCCCCTGTCGCGCGACACAAAGAACACAAATCGCGGCTTCCGGACAATCGAGGGGGAAGAGGGGGGGAGGGCCCGCCGTCGCCCCCTAACTACGAACACCCGCACTCCTCCACGATCATGTTGTGTATGTCCTTCTTGACGATCTTCTGCTCCTCGTTGTAGTAGAGCATGCTCATGGCGCGCAGCCGCGTGGGCACGCAGCAGGAGCGCAGGCCCTGGAAGGGGCTGTAGCCGCGCATGCGGTAGTGGTTGATGACGGTGGAGTGGAAGGAGAGCGTGGAGCCCGTCACGCTGGCCACGTGGCTCGGGCACTCGCCCTCGCAGTAGTTGGCGTGGTAGCCCGGCGGCGCGATGATCCAGTCGTTCCAGCCGATGTCCTTGAAGTTGACGTAGAAGTGGCGCTTGCAGCACACATGCACCTTGCCGTCGCACTCCAGGCCGCGTCGGCTACGCGCGCCGCGGCGCCCGCCCTCGCCGTCGTCCTCGCCGTCCACCGGGCGCACCACCGCCATGAGGAAGGGCCGGTGGGACTGCTCGCGCTGGCTGGCGCGTGACGAGGAGGGCGTGGCGGTGGAGTCCGCGGCGGGGGACACGAGGATCAGCGTGGCGCCGGCCTCGCCGCACAGCGGACAGGAGACGCGCAGACGCAGCGTAGCTCCGCCCCGCCTCTCGGTAGACCTGGACAATTACAGCACAAATATATCGACACAGATATTTAGAACCAACAACCAATCAAATTGAGAATCAAGGTTTTTTAATATCTTTTAAAAATATATATAAATCAACGAATCAACATGAAAAAGTTCTAATCAGTTTTTTTCCCTAAATCAATTAATCTGATTAACCACTGAAAGTTTTTATTTATATTCTATCAATTACATGGAGATCATGGAGATGTTGTAGTTTTTGTCGCATTCCTAAGCCAATAATTTGATGACCAATTGAGTCTCCTACTCACCAGCCACCCGGTCATTAAATTATTGGCTCAGGAATGCGACAAAAAACAAAAAAAGTCTCCATGAATTCAAGGCTTCATAGGGTGTTTAATTAATAGAAAATAAGTAATGTTTGTGGTTAACTACTCCTTTAATCGTATTCGAGGCAAAAGTCCGAAATAACAGCAGATATTGATCTGAAAGTCGTACCTCTCAGCATCACCTCCCGCTCGTCCTCTGCGTTGCTCCAGCAGCCCCTGGACAGCGGGGGGACACAGCGAAGGTGTGCCAGCCGCTGCGCCGGGTGTCCACCGTCTTCTCTGCCAGCAGGAGCTCCTCGGTGCCCCCTGCAGCCGCGGAGGGGGGCTGCTGCTGGTACAGGCGGATGGACACCTTGGCCCGGCTGCGGTTGGTGGTCTTGGACAGGCGGAGGAACAGCCACACGTTGGCCTGCTCCACCAGGGTCAGCTCGCCGCCTCCTCCTCCAACTCCTCCACCCTCCCGGGACAACACGAAGTTCACCAAGCCCTGAGACTCGCCTGAGAGGACACAAAGACACAGGAGACGACAACGTCAGAATATGATATGTCTCAGGACGAACAAAGCCCTGAGACCGGCCTGAACGGAGAGACACAACCATAGACACTAAAAAGAATGGACAAAGTGACGGCATTGGTTTTTACAGACCGTAAATGAAGCCTATTGTTCATCAATTTCAAATCCGCCATCTATATCGCGTCATGTCCTATGACACCGGAAATGAATGCTATTGGTTGGGTAGCTTATCAATCAAGAGCGCGGGCGGGGAATGGATGCTGGTTTTGTAGCTTGTAAATCAAATCATCCCGCCCCTCCTAGAGCATACCCTACTTTATTTTAAGTTTTAAATCAATGGGACCATAATTTACCAAAACGCATATCATGATGATTGAAAGGAGACTTTAAACTAGCGACTGGAAGCATATAGTATTTATGACAATGTTTATTAAGGTAAACGAAAATCAAGTCTAAAGTTCGTCAAAAAACCACCCACTTGAATTGAGAAAAAATCTTTCCGACACCAGCAGGCGTAAAACAGTGATCTGCAGGCCATTCATATGAACTGTCACTTCCTATAAACTCAATTTCAAAGCCGGAATCTGGGCCTTGGACACAACTTAAGATTATAAATGAGGACAGACACACAAGAAGACAATGTAACAGGACATAAACATAAACACAAACACACACACACACACACACACACACACACACACACACACACACACACACACACACACACACACACACACACACACACACACAAACACACACGCTCACATTCTTAGAAGAAGTTTTCCAGGCTGTTTCCTAGAAGCCTTGCAGGCCTAACATCAATCTAATGACAGGCTTCAATGTTATGTACTGTACGGTAACCTCCAGCATCTATCTGTCTGTCTGTCTGTCTGTCTGTCTGTCTGTCTGTCTGTCTGTCCTAGGCCTTAATTATCATAATGCACGTGTGTGTGTGTGTGTGTGTGTGTGTGTGTGTGTGTGTGTGTGTGTGTGTGTGTGTGTGTGTGTGTGTGTGTGTGCGTGCGTGCGTGTGTGTGTGTTGTCTTAAATCGGCTTGCCATTAACTAACAACTTAAGTTTTCTCTCTCTCTCTCTCTCTCTCTCTCTCTCTCTCTCTCTCTCTCTCTCTCTCTCTCTCTCTCTCTCCCCCAGCCCCTCCCCATGTGTTCCAGATGTACAGTAAGAGGTAACAATAAGTCTTACAGTACAGCAGCAGCTCATATACTGTAGTTATGATGTTGTTGATAATAACAGACGGTCACAGACATGTACAGACACAGTGTGACTGTAAACACCCCCTCATCCTCTCATTCCTGCCTTCCTGTTGTGCATCTTTATGTTTCCACTGTTTACAATGTACGCTTATATTCTATTATTTGATTCACAGTAGAGCAGAGTGGATGTACTTTCTATTTGATAGAACACAATAGAATTCTTAGTGTCAATGTATCCTCAGTGGTGGAAAGTGACTAAGTACATGTACTCAAGTACTGTAGCCTACTTAAGTACACTTTTTGATGTATTGTTTTTAAGCACTTTTACGCTACTACATCCCAGAGGCAAATATTTAACATTTTTCTCCACTAAAATTATTTGAGAGCTTTAGTTACTAGTTACTTTGTAGATTTAAAATAGTAGATGTAAAAGCTCATAACGCGTCGCTTCTTGACAAGTTGTGAGCTTGTGGAAAGGACTTCTATACATTTTAAATGTCTGAAAACTTTCCGCATTGTGGCATTAATACTTTTAATAAAGTAAAGAATGTAAGTACTTCCTCCATCGCTGCTCTGTGTTTATGGTGTGAGAAACACATTTAGCTGCTGCCACACACACACACACACACACACACACACACACACACACACACACACACACACACACACACACACACACACACACACACTACAGAACATTGCCAGACCAGAAATCAGGTTTTAATGTCTTGTTTAGACTGACTCAGACCACAGAATGACTGTGCAACACGCACACAGACCTGAGACCAGCCTCTGGACCGCAGACCAGTAGACTAGAGACCAGTACAGGACCTCAGACCAGGGATTGAGAACCAGAGCAGCACTCTTGAAGGAGAATACCACTCATTTTCAACATTGAACTATGTCATTAATATTCGTTGCTGTCCGGTAGAAACCAGCTAACTCAATTTTGACGCTTTTGCACCCTTTACGTCTGTGTGTTGGTAAAACAAATATTGAACCAATGAAAAGCATTAAAAAGCGCTTCTGACAAAACCAGCTAACTCCATTGGATCCTCAAACTTTCTCCTAAACCAGCTAATTAGCTGGTTTTGCTGACTTCAGGCTCCACCCCCTTTTGACCTCCAACCTTGTGAGCTTGGAGGTCCATTCAGCTGTTCTTATCAATGATGAACAATGATGGTTGTATGGTTATATATCAAGTTTTACGAGACATAGTACTTGTAGATAATAGAAATCAATTGGCTGAAAATTCTCTATTAAGTCTTAAGTTTATATTCAAGTCGCTGCAAGTGAGATTCCCCATTCTAGTGAATGAGGAGCCAAAGAGTACACCTTCTGTATGTCACTAATCACATGACCCCAACAGTCAATTCTCCAGTTCTAGGCAACACATAAGGGGGGGGGGGGACTTTTTTTTAAATTTCCGCACAGATTACGGTATATCAATGACATGACTCACGCTTACGGCTTGCACTGATGGTGGCGAGTGGACCAACATCACAATCTCAGAGGCACCAAACAGCCAGATTTAGTTTTGATCCCACCCACCCGAACCTCTGAATAACATCATATTGTAGTGGATTTCAGTCACGAGGGCCACCGCCTAGCGAGTTGCCTCGTCAAACGATGCAAGCGTCCGCTTCAGCCGGCTCAGCACTGAGATACGTATCGATAGGGACAGAATCGTGAATCCTCATGTCCCCCATGTCAACATTTGATGTTGCAGGTACCCCCCCTCCAAAAAAAAAAATCCCCAGCCGTCACCCTTTGACGGCATGGGTGTGAGAATGCGTTGCTAAGACATGAGATCAGTGGAAAAAAGCAATCTCTCTCTCTCTCTCTCTCTCTCTCTCTCAGTAATCTCTCCATTTAAACAGAACTGTCAAACTGACAAAGTGACGTCTCAACAAGTCATAAAAGCTGCATCTGCTGAGGATCTAATGGTGTGTGTGTGTGTGTGTGTGTGTGTGTGTGTGTGTGTGTGTGTGTGTGTGTGTGTGTGTGTGTGTGTGTGCGTGCGTGTGCGTGCGTGCGTGCGTGCGTGCGCGTGTGTGCGTGTGTGTGTGTGTGTGTGTGTGTGCCAAGGATATGTGGTTTCAACAGTCCACTACCTCATAATGTAAAATTCTCTTATTCTGAAGTCTCCCTCTCCTCTCCTCTCCTCTCCTCTCCTCTCCTATTGTATTCTGTTATTCTATTCTATTGTATCCTCTCCTATCCTCTTCTGTTCAGTGTTCTTGGCTATATTGTTTGTCTTCAGACACATGGACAAATGCATTAATGTCATATGATGAAGACTAATTGCACCACAGTGAGACCGGTGATGAAGGACAACCGGCAGGGGTCTTCAACAGGGGGTCCCGGGACCCTGAGGGGGTCCTCAGAGCTCCTACCTGTCTGATAGGAACTTTCATTTGTTTTACATTAACCACTTGAATCCTAGCATCCCTTTTCTGAGGGGAACATTAGTCGAAAATAGCAGATAGATAGATAGAAATATAGAATAGTCCTCAATCTCAAACGTTTTTTTTTGTCGCTGTATATTTGCGTGACGCCCAGGATTTCGAACCCAGGTCTCCAGCGTGGAAAGCCAACATCTTAACCACTAGACTAAAGGGAATTCCCTATAGCCTGGGCGAGATATTAGAATTTTAGGTCATCAGGCTAAGGTTGTGAGCCACACATACGTGAAATTTGTCCTCTGCATTTACCCATCCTTATAATCACTAGGAGCAGTGAGCAGCCATTCTACGGCACTCAGGGAGCAATTAGGGGTTAATGCGCTTTGGACATGATACCCAAAGCGCTCCTCCGCTCAAAAGGCGTTCTCTGTGGACACGGCCCCTTATGCAACGTTACTCATAAAAACCAGCAGCTAAAACTCATAAAATGGCTCAGTGACTCAGCAAACCTTTTCATAAACCACCGCAGCACAACCCTGAGTGTCAACTCAACTCCAGGAATGTACAAATGTAACCAAATGGACCTGCCAAGGGTTCATTTGGTTACATTCGTACATTTTCTGAGTTAGGCATGACTAAGGGAAATAAGGGACAAGTGTGCGTAGGTCAATTTGGTTACATTTGTACATTATCTGAGTTAAACATGACTAAGGGAAACAAGGGACAAATGGATGATAGTCCATTTGGTTATACTGTACATTTTCTGAGTTAGGCATGACTCAGGGAAATAAGGGACACATTGATGAGGGTCCATTTGGTTGCATTTATAAATTTCTCTGAGCTACAGATGGACACTACTACTTTGTACAACTTAAGTTTGGACAGTTGTTTTTAGCAGCATTGTCTTTGTGTGTGGATGGATGGCCAGTGAAACGCAAACAATGTTCGCTGCCAAAACCTGACACACGAGTGGCCTTTTGGGTTTTGGACGAAGCTGGGGGACTTTTTGGTTTGTGATAAATCTTATTAAAATGCGGATAAAATGTGGAGTTTATATGATAAACTCCCATGATTCAGAGGCGGGGAGGGGTTTTTAGGTTTATAGTGGCTGACCTCTCAGTGGAGGGTCCTCGGTTCTAATCCTTGAGACCGGCTGGGAAACTAACAATGTTCCCTTCAGCCAGATATTGAAAATCTGTGTACCGGTCACCCAGAAGACTGGTGGTCAGCTCCCAGTACAATAGTATTAGACTGTAGTTGTACTGGTCAGCTCCCAGTACAACAGACTGTGGTTGTGCTGGTCAGCTCCCATGGCCTCTTGGGTATTAATGCTTTATTTGGCATCACTCCCGGAATACACACACCCTATGTCTGTTTACTGAACAACACAACATGACTACACTGTCTACTCTGTCTACTCTGTCTACTCTGTCTACTAAGTCTACTTTGCGTGCGTGCGTGCGTGCGTGCGTGCGTGCGTGCGTGGGTGGGTCCGTCCGTCTGTCCGATTTTACTGCAAGAATGACTTTATGCCAAATTAACACGCACACGCACACGTACGCGCACGCGCACGCACACGCACACGCACACGCACACGCACACACACACACACACACACACACACACACACACACACTCACACACAGCCTCCCTTCAACCCTCCTCAAACTGAGATTGCCCTGAAAGACTGTTCAGAATAAAAGTGTACTGTCTCTGGAATCATCTCCCTGACAGTCTAGCTCAGTCAACACGTTCAAGATAAAGTACAAACACATAATCTTTTCACGTCAGCCTTTGACATAACCTAGTCTGAACCAAGCACTACACATTAACAGTCATTTTAAATTGTCTGCATTGTTCTTATGTGTGTGATTTGAACGCATTTGTATGTATACATGTGTGTGTGCGCGTGCCCGTGCGTGCGTGGGTGTGTGTGTGTGTGTGTGTGTGTGTGTGTGTGTGTGTGTGTGTGTGTGTGTGTGTGTGTGTGTGTGTGTGTGTGTGTGTGTGTGTGTGTGCGCATTATAGTACTTTGTTTTAGTATTGTTTTATTACGGGGCCAGGCTGCCAGCATGGCTTCTGGCCCTGTTTTAATATTCGCATTATTCCGTTTCTTCCGCCGTTTTTGGCAGTTCTGGCTGAACCGTGCATACGCTTTTTACGAAACTCGGCCATATGACAGATGGTCATGAAATACTATCAAGAAATAATTCTCACAATCTTTCGTCAAAAGGTGGCGCTATAGCACTCAATTGAAAATGCCAACTTTGAACAGATACAACTCATGCCCTGTTTGACCTACAGCCAACTTTGATACACACATGCGTCTACTCATGATGAACAACTTTCACACTCTGACTTTTGACCTCTGACCTTTAGATCTCCCAATATTTTGAATTATATGAAAAACAGTTAAAACCTATGTCTTCCTGGGATTTTTGAGTAATCTGCACGAAACGTTTTGCAGATGAACTTTGGACCTATGCCGACAAAACGTTGGGAGCGGATTTTTTCTAAGTGAAAAAATGAAGCTTTAATGAGCCAATGAATATTGCAGTTTTATGACAATTATTCATCTGCCCCTAACACATACATGCAGACTCACAGTTCTTTGAAACTTTGCAGAAATGTAGAGGGTCATTCCAAATATCACTGAAACCAATCTTACTCCAATTGGTCAAACGGGGACGCTATAGCAATTTTTTGAAAATGCAAACTTTAAACAGGCAAAAGTCATGCCTCATTTGGCCGACAGCCATTAAACCTGCTTACACATGTGCCTTGACTCATGAGGAACACATGTATCACGTTGACCAGTAAGCACCACCCTTAGATTGTCCGCAATCTTGAGCAGTTTGAAAAACACTTAATCCCAGGATTTTCCAGCTATTTGCGTGAAACTGTATCATCTCTATGATCTCCTTTTTGACAGGATCATGTCTGTTGGTCCAATGCCTTCTCCCTTAAGCGAGTGTCTCACAACTGCAAGGTTGCCTGTTCAAGCCTCACTTGATGCAGACTTCATTTAAGTTGAATTGCAAAAAACATGACTGTATCAATGAATACATGTGCAAACGGTAAAGATAACATCAAATGCTTATTTGAGAGTATGTTTTTTCAATGTATGACGTACTTCATTCTGAAAATAGCCGATCTACAATCTCACAACTTTTCAGATAGCAACGTTTTGTGAGCTTGTAGATCGGCTGCTTTCACTGGTTTCGGTTTCGAGGAGACAATTTCTCTATTGGTAAATGGTTTGTGAACGAGTGATCTTAGTGTTAGTGAAACAGGGGCTTGGTTCATGACAGAAGGCAAAAGTTTATGATCTTCAACAGACAACTTCAGCCTGGATGAAGCTATAGCACTACAGGTAGTGTCCCAGCCTGTGAGTCCAAAGGTTGAGAGTTTGATTCCTGTCAATGGCAATAGGTTGAGCTATCTGTCTATCGCTCTGTCTGTGGGTGGGTCATTCCACTTTTCAATTGCATCGCACAAAACATGACTGCATCAAATAATGCATGTGCAATTTTTAAAGATAACATGAAATGCTTATTTGAGACTATGTTTTTACAATGTGTGACATACTTCATTGTGAAAATAGCCGATCTACAATCAAACAACAGCTTGTAGATCGGCTACTTTCACTAGTTCGTTCTGAGGAGACAAAAAAAATCTTTATTGCTAAATGGTTTGTGAACCAGTTATCTAGAGTAGTTCGGGACACAGAGGCTTGGTTCATAATGGACTAAAATAATTATAGATGTCAACAGACACTGTCAGGGAGGCCATATATCTAGCTCAATGAGAAGAGAGGCAGCCCGTGGGTCGCTGGTACGATCCCTGTCCCTGACAATGTATTGAGGTGATCATGATTTGGCATTCTTGGGTTTACACGTAGTGTTTCTTGAGGATAGGCTTAGGCGTTGTTTTACTGAGGTTAGGCTTAGTGAGGGTTTAAAATGCTCATTTGTTAATTGCATGGTCTTGTTTCTCTCAAGTTCAGTCTTCTATGTTTCTATGGCTTATTGTGCATATTACTTATCATTGCTTCTTTCTTTTTTCTTTCTGCATTCACTGGCCCCGTATTATTGCTGCTTGCAGCTACATTTATTGTTTTGTTATTGTTTGTCTTTATGCGCAGCGGTTTGGGACATGTTTTAGATATTGGACTATAATAACATTTGACTTGACTTGATTTAATAGTTGTAGTAGCAGTGATAGTGGTTCTAGTTTTCTATCTCTCTCTCTCTCTCTCTCTCACTCTCTCACTCTCTCTCTCTCGCACGCACGCACGCACGCACGCACGCACGCACGCACGCACGCACGCACGCACGCACGCACGCACGCACGCACGCACGCACGCACAGTTTAAGCACAGTACTTGAGTGAGTACATGTACTTAGTTACTGTCCACCCTGTGCAGTGGTGTAAAGTAACTAAGTACATTTACTCAAGTAATGTACTTAAGTAGTAAGTACAGTATTTCCAATTTTCAATACTTTTACTTCTACTCCACTACTGTACATCTCAGAGACAAATATTGTGCTTTTACTGCACTACAATTATTTGAAAACTTTACTAGTTAGTTTGCAATTATCAATTATTATATTATAAAACATACATTAACCACTTTAGCCCTATTTTATACATAGGCTATTTGAAGATAGCAGATCTGCAAGCTTCTGCTATTTTCAAACATTTTAGTACTTTTACTTTTGGTACTTTAAGTTCATATTTCATTTTGATACCAATACTTTTGTACTTTTAGTGCAAGTACATTTTGAATTCCGGACTTTTACTTGTAACAGAGTATTTCTATATTGCAGTATTGATACTTTTAACTTAAGTAAAACATCTGAGTACTTTTTACGCCACTGCCACTGTACAGATGTGATGTCTGTAAAAGCAGACAGTCAGACTCTTTAAGACCTTCGCCTCCTGAAAGCCTGGAGACACAAACGTCCAGCAAAGCAGACAAATATGCAGCCACTTCTCTGGGAAACACAAATATGAAACAAAAATATGCGTGAGGCCCTCAGTTCCCAATAAACACACAGCTAGGCGGGTAGGGAGGGAGAGAGGGAGGGCAACATGGAGACGCTCGCTCCTCTCTCTCTGGAATGCCACCAAAACGCTCCAAACTAACTGGGCTCAAATGACATCTGGACACATTATCCAGGGAGACAAGTGGCTAAAGGATGACTTCACCCATTTTCATATGTTGGTCCTCACTAATGCTCATTTTAATATGCAGTGGTGGTAAAATAACTCACGTTTTTTACTTAAGTAAAATTATCAATACTGCAATGTAGAAATCTGTTATAAGTAAAAGTCGGGAATTCAAACTTTACTTGAGTAAAAGTACAAAAGTATTGGCATCAAAATGTACTTTAAGTACCAAAAGTAAAAGTACTCATTATGCAGAATGTCCCATTTCAAGTTTTCAAATGTATACAAATATTTTGAAAATAGCAGATCTACAAGCTCACATTGTGAGCTTGTAAAATGTATGCAGAGCTGAAGTGGTTAATTTGTAATAATAATCAAAATCTACAAAGTAACTAGTAACTAAAGTTTTCAAATAAATGTAGTGGAGTAAAAGTACAATATTAGGATCCCTGATGTAGTGGAGTAGATGTTTAAGTATTGTAAATTGGAAATACTCAAGTAAAGTCCAAATACCTCAACATTGTACTTAAGTACAGTACTTAAGTAAATGTGCTGTACTTAGTTAATTTCCACCACTGCAAACTACTGGGCTCAAATGACATCTGGACACATTATCCAGGGAGACAAGTGGCTAAAGGACGACTTCACTAATTTTCATATAATTGGTCCTCACTAATGCTCATGATAATATGGTAGCATTTTTGTCTACTCACTCATATGTGTCATTGGTGGACTGTGGGCACTTCAGACAATCCATGATGCATATGAACATTTCATGTCACGATTATTATGGCCAAAATATTTGAGATGAACTTCTAGGAGAAGCAACTTTTTCATGCAGAGGACCCCCCAAATGTGTATATATTTGGCTGCGGACCCCCATCTAAAAATGGTTTGTGCCAGGGAGCCCCCAAAGCCCTCATCTATATTTTGTTCTCATGGATTTATGCTTAAACTTAATCTCAAGATAATTCCCCACTATTTACAATCGCCTGATTCATAGAACATAATCAGCTCACTTTAAGACGTGTGCTTGATGTGTCTCTCTTTGATTCATGACTCTGAAATTCTCTTCAAATTGTGTGCACATGAGTGCTGTTTACAGTGGGCTGTGCGTCTGGGAAATGACCAATTACATGTCTCCCTATCAGTGTTGCCAGGTCTGCTTTATTATAAGCAACTTTAGCCTTGTTTTTCTGTGAAGTTGCTTGTAAATATTGGTAGTTTGCGGGTTGCTTTTTGGGGGGGCTTGTTGCTTATTTGGGATTATTTCCTAATGTTGTTTAATTAGTGGTTCTCAAACATTTTCATGACAAGAAAACCCCCCAAATAAATATGTATACGTTTGCGGACCCCCATACAAGATGTGTGTATTTAAATTGTTTCAAAAACATTCCCCATTTTTCAAGATTCGCTTTGAAAATAGCAGCACATGGGTCTCATTGGACCATGGAAACTACACAACGGTTCAGCAGTGGTGTAAAGTAACTAAATACATTTACTCAAGTACTGTACTTAAGTACACTTTTGAGGTATTTTTACTTTACTGGAGTATTTCCCATTTTCAATACTTTTACCTCTACTCCACTACATCTCAGAGGCAAATATTGTGCTTTTACTCCACGACAATTATTTGAAAACTGTAGTTACTAGCTACTTTGCAGATTTAGTTACTAGTTACTTTGCAGATTGAGATTATTATCACAAAACATACACTAACCACTTCAGCCCTATATCAATTTCAGCCATTTGAAAATAGCCGATCTGCTATTTTCAAAAGATTTTTTATACATTTTGAAGTTGTGAAATGGGACATTCTGCACAATGAGTAGCCTACTTTTACTTTTGGTACTTTAAGTATATTTTGATGCCAATACTTTTGTACTTTCACTCAAGTAAATTTAGATTACCGGACTTTTTACTTGTTACAGAGTAGTTTTACACTGCGGTATTGATACTTTTACTTAAAAAATGTAGTACTTTTTGCACCACTGTGGTTCAGTCAGACACTCTCGTCAACATGAAGACCATTCATTTTAACCCATTCAGGCCTGTTATAGCAATACGTCGTTATACCTTTCAAGCTGGGAACGCCGTCATTTTAGTTGTTGCTAATATATCACTGTTGTAGTCGCAGCCAGAGAGGTTTATCATTGAACCATTAGCATTGTGGCTACAGTATGAGATTGGAGGTGTGTGCGTGTGCATGTGCGTATGCGTTTGCACATTTGTGTGTGTGTGTGTGTGTGTGTGTGTGCGCGTGCGTGCGTGCGTGCGTGCGTGCGTGCGTGCGTGTGTGCGTGCGTGCGTGTGTGTGTGTGTGTGGGACAGGCTTGACTTCCGTGTCTGCCTGAACTACCCTGATTCCCCATAAAAGTAAACTACCAACTGTAAACCCACGGAAATGAAAAGCTGTGCTTTATGCATTTGCCTGCTGGTTGGGATGTAAACGGCATAACGGCATGGAGAGATAGTCTGTGTGCGTGTGTGTGTGTGTGTGTGTGTGTGTGTGTTTGTGTGTGTGTGTGTGTGTGTGTGTGTGTGTGTGTGTGTGTGTGTGTGTGTGTGTGTGTGTGTGTGTGTGTGTGTGTGTGTGTGTGTGTGTGTGTGTGTGTGTTAAAGGAGGGTTTGACAGAAACAAGCGGACAGGTCAACAAAAATTTGCCAAAAAGAAGCGACTAGGCCACTTGAGCGCTCACACATACGCACACGTTCACGCGCACGTACACGCACCCGCACACGCACACACACCCAGGGGGTCCCCAGCAAAATGACTTAATATAGCATCAAAAAGTTTAACGATTTTAACCTGTATACATCAGCTATTTTCAAAGGACTTGAATTTTTTTTTTATTATTTGGAAATAGATAGGTTCCATTTGTATAGAGCCTATTGGCAGGACGACTAAATTGGGAAGAAAAGGGGAAATAGATTAAAAAAAAAGTTGCAAAAAAAGAGGAAACGTGTGGATCACAGTGGGCAGGATGCAGTTAAAGGGGGTTACCACTCATTTTCAACATTGAACCATGTCATAATATACCTTGTGTGGAAACAAGAAAAAAGTCCCCCCCCCCCCCCCCCCTTCAATGTTGCCTAGAACTGGAGAATTGATGGTTGGGGTCATTTGATCAGTGACATACGGAAGGTGTACTCTTTGGCCCGCCCTCTAGGCTGCCTCATTCACTAGAATGGGGAATTTCACTTCCAGCTGAAACAGTATGACTTGAATATAAAGTTAAGACTTTTTAAAGCATTTTCAGCCAATTAATTTCTATTATCTACAAGTAGAATGTCTTGTGAAATGTGATATATAACCATATGCCATCATAAACTACTACACGTCGCACTGTTTCAGCTGGAAGTGAGATTCCCCATTCCAACAGCTCTAAGGTATATTATGACATGGTTCAATGTTCAATTCAATTCAATTCAATTCAATTCAATTCAATTCAATTCAATTCAATTCAATTCAATTCAATTCAATTCAATTCAATTCAATTCAATTTTATTAAAGGAGAATTCCGGACATTTTAAGTGTTATCTTTGATGTGTCGTTACTCACCTACCGACGTAAACAGTGGCATTGTTTATTTCCAGTTATTCCCCTGTCGTCATATTTTCAACCCCCTCCGTTGTCATAATGGGAGCGCGTGTCATAGGGAAATTCGTCTATTATAACCGATGCAAAGTTATTTTTTTCTCTACTACTACTCATTGTGGAGTCTTATGATAGTCAAACATGCAGTGAAAGTTCCTGAGAGGCTACCGCTAATGACGAACGAGCTAACGCTAGTTGCTTGTTTCTCAACATGGCAACACCAAGTTGCCAGGTTCTGGGAGAGAAACAAGCAACTAGCGTTAGCTCGTTCGTCATTAGCGGTAGCCTCTCAGGAACTTTCACTGCATGTTTGACTATCATAAGACTCCACAATGAGTAGTAGTAGAGAAAAAAATAACTTTGCATCGGTTATAATAGACGAATTTCCCTATGACACGCGCTCCCATTATGACAACGGAGGGGGTTGAAAATATGACGACAGGGGAATAACTGGAAATAAACAATGCCACTGTTTACGTCGGTAGGTGAGTAACGACACATCAAAGATAACACTTAAAATGTCCGGAATTCTCCTTTAAAGTGTCAAATCACAACAAGTTGTCTCAAGACACTTTACATGTAGAGCAGAGACCCGACAGTCCCACCCTGAGCAAGCAATTTTGCGACAGTGGCAACGAAAAACTCCTCCTTCACTGGAAGAAACGTCAGGCAGACCCTAGGCTCTAGGGTGAATGTTGAAAATGAGTTGTATCCCCTTTAAGAGGTTGGGAAAACGGCCCTGTCACCCAGTCTTTCTGGAGAGAGCAGAAGGTTCTGGTGGGACCAGACTGTTCTGTAGAGAGCAGCATGTTACGGATCAGAAAAAAACCAAATCAACAAAACATTTCTTCGGGAAACAAAACGCGACTTCTAAAGCCCCTCCATCATGAAGTCATTCCCGTCTTGAAGACACTCGTTCCGCTCTTTGAAAAAAGAAAGAAAAAAAACGCAGACGATTGACAAACGTCTTCCAGTAACGCCGCAAACAGCCACGTAGGATAAATATTTGCAAATTTCCCACACCGTTTATGGCCGTCTCTCATCGTGCGCTTAATGGGAGACACGTGGTTGGGTTTGGGAGATATTGGATATGGTTTAATTCCTCGCGCCTGGGACTGATAAAGGGACACGGCAAGGCGTTGCCAAAATGTCACAAAGGAAGCTCACATCTCTGTGTGAGTCTGAGGGACGGGACTACAGTAATACTACATAACCGGCAGGAAATTCAATTATAACGTCCTTCTCTCTCTCTCGATCTGACGTGGAAGTACACAATACGACCGTTTCCACTTCTAAGTAAGATTTATGAGCGCGTGTCCGATGGTCGGCGAGATTAAATTTGATCTGAAGATACATTTTTGTTATGAATGAGGTACCTTACTGAGTGGAATGAACTAGTTGGTACCATGTAAGACAAGATATAGAGGAGAGGAGGGGAGAGGAGAGGAGAGGAGACGAGACGAGACGAGACGAGACGAGACGAGACGAGAGGAAATGAGAGAGAGGAGAGGAGAGGAGAGGAGAGGAGAGGAGAGGAGAGGAGAGGAGAGGAGAGGAGAGGAGATAGAGTTCTCAAATTCTGTCAAAACCTGACCCACGTTCGACCACGTTCGGGCCGGGCCGGTCCCAAATTCTTAGGAATCCTTCCTAGCCCGTGTTATTAAATAAAAACGGGCGACAATGGCCAAAACTCAATCGAAAATCAGCCGTCATCAAGATGTTTTGATGCTAGATGCTTTGAGGACATTAAACATATAATGACACCTTTTCTGTTTTTTCGGGTTTTCAGACTTAAAAGTATGGTAATTGTTCGGGCCGGCCCTGTAGGGCCCAGTTAGGGCCGGGCCTTTTCAGAGGAGATTAGAGGAGAGGAGGAGTATTGTGACAACGTAAAGTAAAGTTTAGGAATAAACTCCCACGTTTGTTGAAGTGAGAGAGAGAGAGAGAGAGAGAGAGAGAGAGAGAGAGAGAGAGAGAGAGAGAGAGAGAGAGAGAGAGAGAGAGAGAGAGAGACACAGACAGACAGACAGACAGACAGACAGACGGACAGACAGACATATGAGGGGTTGTACTGATAGCGAGGCTGATCATGCTGAGTCATGTCTAATCAAAATTAGTCAACACACACACACACACACACACACACACACACACACACACACACACACACACACACACACACACACACACACACACACACACACACACACACACACACTCTGTACTCAGAGCATGCATCCAGCGGCCTCTAGGGGGCAGTAACAACCCCACAGGGACACCAGGCTAATAGTCTGACTGTCTCCAACATCAACAGCCAGAAATTACTGTCAGTTTCATGTAAAGGTAGAGTATATAGTGATATGTTTTGGTTAAAACAAAAAGTGTTTTGTTAAAGGCTAAAGCTCTATATTGTGACAGTAATCATTGCTATAGAGTGTTTGTTCAGTAACAGTGTTAAATAGCTCTTGTGATAATCATTGCTATAGAGTGTTTGTTCAGTAACATTGTTAAATATCTCTATTGTGATCATCATTGCTATAGAGTGTTTGTTCAGTAACAGTGTTAAATAGCTCTATATTGTATAGTAATAGAGAGTGTTTGTTCAGTAACAGGAGTCTCCCTGTCCCTCCAGCTCTTTAATAAACATACAAGACAGGAGAGAGTACCAATTTATCAGCTTCAATTTTATAGCGTTCCAGTTTTGTCTGCTCATATCTTTGTGTCATCACTTACAATTGCACTTGTTTAATCTGTACCCTGTGAGATTTCTCTCTCCTGATTGGATAAAATTTGTATCCCGACCTGAAAATGCATTTTCTGTTTACTAGAGAGCTGGAGAGACAGAGTGACTCCTGTTACTGACCAAACACTCTATGAAAATGATAACTATCACAATATAGAGCTATTTATCACTTATTTTAACAAAATAATACCACATACTCTACCTTTAATACTATACTGAATAGATTCTTTCATTGCTTGTCTAATGTAGCATTTTTTTTTGTATTCGTTGGCTGTTGTGTTGCAACATATTCAGACATAAGCTACTGGAATGATCAAACATGTTCATAACATCATTCAAGTGGTTATCAAACGTTTTGAAATCCACATAACTCTGAAAGTACACGAATAATCCTTTTATTTGGTTCCATGTGTACACTCTCAGAGTTACAGACACATAAGGGTCCATTTGGTTCCATTTGTACACTCTCAGAGTTACAGACACATAAGGGTCCATTTGGTTCCATTTGTACACTCTCTGAGTTACAGACCTGTAAGGGTCCATTTGCAACACCCTCAAGTAACTCTGGGGGTCCCTGGACCTCACTTTGAGAAGCGCTGCATTATTCAGTATATCTCATGCAGTACAACAGGCATGCTGGCATTGGTCAACGCAGGTTGTATGTGTGTGTGTGTGTGTGTGTGTGTGTGTGTGTGTGTGTGTGTGTGTGTGTGTGTGTGTGTGTGTGTGTGTGTGTGTGTGTGTGTGTGTACAACAGTCATACATTCATAATGAGGTGTTGTCTAAAACAGCAGGGGTTAGGTCGGTCTTTCTGTCTGTGACTCTCTCTCACTTTCCCTCTCACTCTCTCTCTCTCTCTCTCTCACTCTCTGACTCGCTCTCGCAGCTACTCTATGCGGTGAACGAGATGAACCAATAATCCTTCGCTCTCTATCAGAGAGCGTGCGCGCGCACACACACACACACACACACACACACACACACACACACACACACACACACACACACACACACACACACACACACACACACACACACACACACACACATCTGCAGCGGAACAACAGCACGAGCAATGCAGTCTGGTGCGGTTACATTTTTTCTCCCTTTTCTCACCCAATTTCTCACGCTCTCAGCACACGCACACGCGCACAAACGCGTACACATTTGTATTAGGCTACTATAGTTGTGAGGACATCAACATTTTAGGACGAGGATCTTATGAATGC
The DNA here is from genome assembly GCF_963280865.1 of Gymnoscopelus braueri. Classification (NCBI taxonomy): domain Eukaryota; kingdom Metazoa; phylum Chordata; class Actinopteri; order Myctophiformes; family Myctophidae; genus Gymnoscopelus; species Gymnoscopelus braueri. Next base: position 43,204,914 of record NC_137623.1, on the reverse strand, counting down.
CATATTCTTGCTTGCTCGTTTTTTTGTGTGCCATTTTTATAACTGTAGACCTAGAGCCAATAAAATAGCAGATCTGCTATTTTTCCGAAGCACAACACTGGCGCACAACTATGCATATAAATCATGTTTAACTCTTAATTCATTATAGTTTGGTCCTCACAAATACAATAATACACATACACACATTTTAACCATTTCCACATAAAGGAGAAACATACAGGGGCACAAATATTAAAGGTGCAGTAAGGTTCACACAATCATGGTATATGTCTTCATGATACAACACACACACGCACACACACACACACACACACACACACACACACACACACACACACACACACACACACACACACACACACACACATAGGTGTCCTCAAACAGCACTCACCGGCCTCGGCGAACGTGATGATCTCAGTGGAATCCTGAAAGTCTCCCGCCGCGTCTCCTCCAGCCATCATACCTCCTCCTCTCCCTCCTCTCCTCCCTCCTCTCCTCCTCCTCTCCTCCTCCATTGTCGCCTCCTCCTCCTCGCCGCCCTCGATCTGCACGCTGCCGTCCTCGGCCACGCGGCCCACGTGCAGCTTGCGCAGCGCGTTGAGGAGTGCGGCGCGCGGCACGGGCCGCGTGATGTTTGGCCGGACGCGGAGGTGCAGCATGTTGAGGATGTGGCGCTTCACAGCCTCCACCACCTCCTCCTGCTCCTCCGTCACCACCTCCTCCCCGTTCTCCTGTTGCTGCTCCGAGCTACGTCTGGTCCTCCTCCTCTCCCTCTCCTCCTCCCTGCTGCGACTCATGCGTGCCAGGGCGCATGATGCGCACTGCTGCGAGTCCTCCTCCTCCTCCTCTCCCGCCGGAGGAGCTGTCCGCTGGTTTAGTGCTGCTGACTCCTCCTGGAGCAGGTGGTGGTGGTGGGTAGGAGGAAGAGACCGCGGCTCCGACGAAGCCGTGGCCGAGGAGAGGCTCTGGTTCCGCGGGGAGGAGGCATGGAGCGAGCCGCCGCTTTGGATCAACAGGAGCAACGTCCAGCTGAGGAGAGGTAGGAGAGACATGATGGATGGATGGACGGAGAGACGGACGGCTTGCTGGTTGGTTTGGACTCTGGTCGGCAGCAGGTGGAGGTTTCCAGACGGATCCGTGGAAGGAAGACAAGAAGATGCTGGAAGACAAGAACAGATGAAGACACCATGAGGTTCATTCACAGCTACGTGAAGATCAGTGGAGATGATAAGAGAACAGTCGAGATGACAAGAGATCAGTGGAGATGACAAGAGATCAGTGGAGATGATGAGAGATCAGTGGAGATGACGAGAGATCAGTGGAGATGATGAGAGATCAGTGGAGATGACAAGAGATCAGTGGAGATGACAAGAGAACAGTGGATATGACAAGAGA
>NC_137623.1:43178519-43193519 GCF_963280865.1 Gymnoscopelus braueri | reverse complement strand
TTAGGGAGAAGGCAGCTTACCAGAGCCTCTGTGTTTAACGTGTTTATGAGGCCTATTCATGTGTGTGTGTGTGTGTGTGTGTGTGTGTGTGTGTGTGTGTGTGTGTGTGTGTGTGTGTGTGTGTGTGTGTGTGTGTGTGCGCGCGCGCGCGTGTGTGTGTGTGTGTGTGTGTGTGTGTGTGTGTGTGTGTGTCTTCTTGGCTACTTTGGAACACAAGGTAAAGCACACACACACACACACACACACACACACACACACACACACACGCGCGCGCGGTGGGGATTTCTGCAGCCCCTGTGTTTCCGACAAGTAATAAACTGTTCTTTGTGTGTGTGTATGTGTGTGTGTGTGTGTGTGTGTGTGTGTGTGTGTGTGTGTGTGCGTGCGTGCGTGCGTGCGTGCGTGCGTGTGTTGTGGTCTTCATTAATGCTGTGTCATGTGACGCAATAGTTTCTAGTTTCTTTCAAGAAATGATCTCCCAGAAAGTGGAGTGGACTGGAGTGTGTGTGTGTGTGTGTGTGTGTGTGTGTGTGTGTGTGTGTGTGTGTGTGTGTGTGTGTGTGTGTGTGTGTTTGACTCAGTAAGGCAGGGGAAAAGCCCAAAAGTTCTAGAATAGCTGTTTAGCGTATAGGATGACTACCGCGTTGGTAACAACACGGGACTAGACAGTGACATCACCATCTATGACCAGGAAGTTGACCGTCGGTTAGCAGGATGTAACTCACACTCGCAGATACAGTGTCTAAACATCCGTATACCTTCATATCACCAGTAAATCACCGGTGAATCATCTGGATCGTGTTGTGTTGTTTTGCCTCGCAGAAAGTTTCCCGTACATAATTGAACATGTTTCACTTTCTCTGTTTGTTGGTCACACATCACATTGTGAGATATTATGCCTGATTTGTGCTTGGGTTGCGTATCATGTTGCGCACCAGACACGGCAGATCTACAAGCTCACAATGTGGCGCACTGTGACACGTTGTGAGCTTGTAGTTCTGCGCACGACGCCGGCTCACAACTAAGTATACTTATCACATCTACGTCGTCTGAAATCCAACCGTCAGGTGCCATAAACGTAGATCTAGGTCTTTAACAAGTTTTCTTTTCTTTTTTTTAATTCCACAAGAGGGCGCTCTAACGTAACTTAAAAATGATCCCTCGACTGTGCTAGAAGGAATCAACGGATGTGATGTCATCCCAAAAAACGTAACTTCCGTCCGCTCCAATGATAGGATTTGGAGAAAAACACTGTAGCGATCGGCTATCGCACACACACTCCATGCACACACCACTACGTTAATCCACGCCCACGGCCATATACAGACTGTAACGTTCAGTCACGCCCCCGTCGCACCCACGTTACTCACGTTTTTATGAATGGACTAGCCAAGATGGCGGAGCCCGGTGTTAGTTCCTGTCTGACAGAGAAGCGGAGCAGACGTCCCTGAAAACCACCACCCGCGACCACGTGTAAAAGTCCGTGTTGTCCGTTGTGCAAACCGTCCGGATCTTTGTGCAGGACACAAACCCCAAGCCGTCAACCCTCGGGAGTTTTCCGTGCCGTGCAGTTTGTTTATCAGCAGCGGAGCAGCCAGCCGGGCTGACCGGAAAAAGCGGAGTGGATTCCTGGATCTGCCCCCCCCTCACACACATACACACGGTATACCACTGGTTGCCCCATTCGTTTGTCCACCACGGTAAAGGCCGTGGGGCATTTTCTGTTCTCTTTTTATTGTATTTTGGTTAACCAAGGTACAATTTAAGTGTGCATAATCTGTTTTGGAGGAACAGTGGATTGTGAATATTGACTGTCTATTGAACTGACGCTAAACTGTGTGGTATTGGTCAAACTGTGGATTGTATTTTGGGTGTGGGCTGGAGTCGATTTATAATACAAAGTGAGTTATTTTGTGTCTGTGTGTTTCATTCTATTGTTTATTGAGTTGAAGGTATTCTTTTGTGGGTAATCAATCCCTGGTTATAAGTTTTAAGGTTCATTTGGTTCTACTAAAGTGTGCATTTAAATCCTGTGTAAGGTTGGCTTTTAAAAGAGCGTTTTTTTTGTCCAAGCTGGACCAAATTCGTGTTAGGTTTGACCTAACTGGCACCCCAAACATTAACAACAAAGCTAAACCGTTACATAAAAAGTGGCACCCCAGATATTTAAAAGGACCTCAATCTCAAGCAAAAACAACTGTGTTCACACAAGTGCAAAACCGGAGCATTTTCAACAAACAAAGGAACAAACATTACATTACATTACATTACATTACAGTCATTTAGCAGACGCTTTTATCCAAAGCGACTTACAATAAGTGTATTCAACATAGGTAGGGAATGAAAACTACTAATCACCAGAAGTCTTTAGTGCATTTTCTGCAAAAACAAGCAACCAAGAGTATACCTAGCGCTAAGGTAAAAGTGCAATATATCAGCTACCTATTTCCTTAAACAGATGAGACAAAATAGCTAAGTCAAATGAGCATGAGCTAAAACAATTAAGTGTATCGACTAAACAAGATCCAATAAACAATACAACAATAGAAAACAAGCGTTCGTACAACTAGTTAACAACAAGTAGGTCAGGCAGAGAGGAAGGGTAGTGTTTCCTGAAGAGGTGGGTTTTCAACCTGCGGCGAAATATGGGCAGTGACTCTGCTGTCCTAACATCAGTGGGAAGTTCATTCCACCACTGTGGGGCCAGAACAGAAAAGAGTCGTGACCGTGTGGATCGGCCAGAGGGACCCTTGAGTGACGAGGCAGTCAGTCGCCCCGAGGTGGCAGACCGAAGTGGTCGGGCAGGGGTGTAGGCATCGACCATAGCCCGGAGGTAGGAAGGAGCTGTTCCTTTCACTGCCCTATAGGCTAGCACCAGGGTTTTGAACTGGATACGAGCCGCTACGGGGAGCCAGTGTAGAGAACGGAGGAGGATGGTTGTGTGGGAGAACTTGGGGCGGTTGAACACCAGACGAGCCGCAGCTTTCTGAACAAGCTCCAGAGGTCTGATGGCAGATGCCGGAGCACCAGCAAGGAGGGAGTTGCAGTAGTCCAGGCGGGAGATGACGAGAGCCTGGATGAGCACCTGGGCTGCCTTCTCTGTGAGGAAGGGGCGAATCCTCCTGATGTTGTAGAGGAGGAATCTGCAGGACCTTGTCACTGATGCGATGTTTGCCGAGAACGTCAGTTGATCGTCCAGGGTCACACCCAGATTCTTCGCAGTCCGAGTTGAGGTCACCACAGCATTATCAATGGTGATGGCCATGTCTCGGTGCGGACAGCCCTTCCCCGGGAGGAACATCAGCTCAGTCTTGTCCAGGTTGAGCTTCAGGTGGTTTGTCGACATCCACTCTGAGATGTCAGCCAGACAAGCAGCAATGCGCGCCTCCACTTGGGTATCAGAGGGGGGGAATGAGAGGATCAACTGGGTGTCATCGGCATAGCAGTGGTAGGAAAAGCCATGGGAGTGGATGACAGCACCCAGAGATGTAGTGTAGAGAGAGAAAAGAAGAGGACCCAGAACCGAGCCTTGGGGGACCCCAGTTGTGAGCCTGTGTGGTTCTGACACAGACCCTCTCAGCATCACCTGGTAGGAGCGACCCGTCAGGTAGGATGCAAACAGGGAGAGTGCAGAGCCTGAGACACCCATCCCCTCGAGGGTGGAGAGGAGGATCTGATGGTTCACCGTGTCGAACGCTGCAGACAGGTCCAGGAGTATCAGGACGGAGGAGAGAGAGTTCGCTCTAGCGGCATGGAGCGACTCCGTCACTGCCAGGAGGGCAGTCTCTGTCGAGTGACCCACTTTGAACCCAGACTGGTTGGAGTCCAGGAGGTTGTTCTGGTGGAGATAGGAGGACAGTTGTTTAAAGACAGCACGTTCGAGAGTTTTAGATAGGAAGGATAGAAGGGAAACCGGTCTGTAGTTCTTGATCTCAGAGGGGTCAAGTGTCGGTTTCTTCAGGAGGGGGGTGACTCTGGCAGTCTTGAAAGTAGAGGGAAAGTAGCCAGATGTCAGAGAGGTGTTAATAAGGTGGGTTAAGAAGGGAAGAAGTTCAGGTGCAATAGACTGCAACAGAGTGGATGGGACCGGGTCCAGAGAGCATGAGGTGGGGCGACTAGAGGTAACAAGGAGAAGGACCTCGTTAGGGGAGAGGGGAGAGAAGTGGGATAGAGAGGGGATGGGGAGGGGGAGAGGAGTAGATGAAGGTAGAGAGGGGGGGGTGGCAGGCAGACGGGTGTGGGTAGTGCGCAGGGCATCAGCCGGGGGAGGAGGGAAGGAGGATCGGATATCGTTCACCTTCTTGTCAAAGAAGTTGGCGAAATCGTCAGGGAGGAGGGACGAGGAGGGAGGAGGGGGTGGTGGTTGCAGGAGAGAGGAGAAAGTTTCAAAGAGTTTTTTAGGGTTGGAAGCAGAAGCCTGAATTTTAGTGCAGAAAAAAGCAGCTTTAGCAGCTGATAGAGAGGAGAAAAAAGTAGAAATGAGAGATTGGAAGGTGAGAAGGTCCTCCGGGAGGTTGCCATTTCTCCATTTGCGCTCAGCCGCTCTCAGGCTCCGTCTCTCAGTCCGCACTGAGTCCGACAACCAGGGGGCAGGTGGAGTTTGGCGTGCAGGCCTGGTGGTGAGGGGACAGAGATGGTCGAGACAACCAAAACTGTGCAAACAAGCTCAGTGGGAAATAACAATTTTATTCATTCAAACGCAATCAAAAAGGGAAATTTTTCAATTTCAAAATGGCAAATTCTGATGAAAACCTGCTGGACTTTGCGGAAATGGAGGCTTCATACCAGAGTTGGAGTCAAACCCACCACCCTCAAACACATCAGCCTCAAACAATTCAAACTCAAGCTAACCAGCCTCAAATACATCAACTGGATGGAAATTCACCTGCAATAAGTGAAATAAATCAGAGCCATGAACCAGATGGAAATTCAGCTACAATGAATGACAAAATTCAAATCAACGAACCGGATCAAATACACGAGCAGGATGGACAATCAATCAATTACAGTTTAATTGATATGGACATTTGCAATAATGTCACACCCAACCACATCCCTCCCTTGCGGCCGACCTCTTCTATAGCACCAGGACCCTCATTGGTGGAACTGCCCACATTGGTGGAACTGGCTGATGCTATGGAAGGAATGCGTATTGCCCAGCACCACCTGGAAACAATGGTCAAAATACATTTCCAACAAATAAAGAGAGAGCGAGAACGTAATACAGAGTCACTGAGAGAGGTCAAGGACAGCCTCACTCATACATTACAGTCACTGAGTGCTCGAAATCACACCAAAATGCAGGATGAAATGAGAACATTTAAGGACACCATGGTACACACAATAACTACAACAGTGGAACGAGGTCACACCAGACTGCATAAAGAAATGGCTGACCAACTGGATTACCTCAGAACACAGTTCACTTCTAGCATGAACTGGTGAAATTCTGGTGGGATGTAAATACTGCTCTGTCCCCTATTGAACACAATTTGGGACACACTCAATCATCAGTAGCAACATGCTTGAAAAAATTTGGAGACCATGAATACAGAAATATTAACAATAAAAGATCTTTCCTTGAACACTACTTCAGTGGCTGGAACTGCAGTTCAAACCACACTACAAACCAGATCTCCTGTGATACCACCTACGGCACCATCTGGTAAGTCGCATCATAATCTGCAGTCCACGCTACGCACTGGTAGAGGTACACGTCGGGAGAACGTAAGGTGACCTGCGAGCAGGATTTATTGGCAAACCTCCCATTAAACTCCAGTTTCCCACTTTTGGACAGCGTGAGGACACCTCAGATCCATTACGTTATTTGGAAAAGTGCCGTGACTTTCTCGCCATGCATCCCCTGTTGGATGAGGAACTCATTGCGACTCTCAGGAATGTGTTGCATGGTACTGCCAGAGACTGGTGGGATGTAGTAGGCCAGGAGACCAGCACCTGGGCGGAGTTTGAAACAAGATTTGTTGCTGCATTCCTCTCTGAGGACTATGAAGACGAATTGGCTGAGAGAGTTCAAACCCGAGTACAGGGTGAAGACGAAAGCATTCGAGATTTTGCCTACATGTACAGGTCTCTGTGCCGACGTTGGCAGCCTCAGATCAGTGAGGAGGACATCATTAAACTCATTCTAAAGAATGTGAATCCTAAACTCACAAGCCAGCTCCGAAGCAGTGGAGTGAACACTGTGGATGCGTTGGTTCGACTTGGACAACGGCTGGAAAAAGACAGGGAAAATCAGCGGGTTTATGACCAGAGAGTACAGTCAACAACACCAAAAACAAGACAGGATAATGCTGTAAAAGTCACACCTCCTGTGAATACAACCACTTCTTCCAAAGCTCCAGCATCGTTCTGTTGGCGCTGCAAGGGCGCACATGCTCCTTCTACATGTCCCCTTGTGGATGATGGAAAGAAAGGTAAGGGATATCAGTCTTTCTCAGGACAAGGTCCCCAGGCTGGTGCCAACACAGTAACATCTGCACAGTTATTTTCCCCAAAGCCTTCCGCATCTCACCCACTTCAACAAACCTCAAAGCAGCCACCACTCCAATTGATGGTGCCCGTAGCAATAGGACATTGGAATGGGAGAGCGATTTTGGACACTGGCTCCTCCTTCACACTGCTGAATCAGGGCCTATGGACAGCAATGAAGGAAACAGGAAAAGGTGACATGACTCCTTGGACTAAGGGTCCCATATACTTGGCCGATGGAGAGACAAAAACACCAGTGGGTCAGTGTGAAGTGAAATACAACTTGCATGGCAAAACATGGACTCAAACCACTGCTGTGCTTCACTCTGAAGCCTTGGCAATTCCATGTGTGCTGGGTCTGGATTTCCTATTCCAAAGTGGCTTGCAAATTGATGTCTCGGGTAATGCTTACCGTTTCAAAAGCAATAAAAAAGAGAGATTTCATTTCCTACCGGAACCTTCAAATGCACAACAACTTACCCAACACTGTCATTTCTTCTCCGCTGTACCACCCACTCACCTTCCTCTTACAACGGGAGGAGACGTCTCTGACTTATTCAGCACTGCTGTGCAGGATGTTCACCTGGACCAGAGTGGAAAAATGCAACTACTTTCACAACTTCAAGATAACTCTGATGTCTGCACCACACAAGTGGGTCGCACTGAACTCCTTCAGCACAAGATCTTGGTTACCTCAAATATGCCACTACGACAAAAACCATACCGTGTATCACCTCCCAAACTCCAGACAATGAAGAGGCTTATTGACAAAATGTTGTCCGATGACGTCATCGAACCATCTTCATCTGGCTGGGCTGCACCTGCTAATTCCGAAGAAGACCGGTGACTCCAGATTCTGTGTCGACTACAGGAAGTTGAACGCAGTTACTCTGGATGACGCATATCCCCTACCAACAATTCAGGACATTTTGTACTCGCTGTGTCGAGCCAAGATTTTCACCACCCTAGACCTCAACTCCGGATACTGGCAGGTGAACATGGATCCTGAAAGTAAGGGGAAGACAGCCTTTGTCTGTGGGTTGGGCCTGTACCAATTCAAGGTCATGCCTTTTGGTCTAAAAAATGCCCCAGCCACGTTTCAGCGGCTAATGGAATTAGCCCTGGGAGACCTCAGAGGAAGGATCTGTTTTGTTTACCTGGACGACATCATCATATATTCACAAGACCCCCAACAACACTTCCAAGATATCCAGGCAGTATTTCAGAAACTCAGACAAGCCACACTTACAGTGAACATGGGCAAGAGTCACTTCCTCCGCGCCTCCCTCAAATTCCTTGGGCACATGGTCTCTGCGGATGGCGTCCAGGTGGATCCTGAAAAAAACAAGGCGGTTGATGAGTATCCTGTGCCTACCAACCTGAAGACTCTCCAAAGATTCTTAGGAATGGCGGGCTGGTATCACCGTTTTGTACCCAATTTCTCTGGAATTGCGGAGCCTCTCAATGCCCTGAAAAGGAAGGACGTCAAGTTTAGGTGGACTACCGATTGTCAAACAGCCTTTGAAGTCCTGAAACATCGTCTGGTAACAACTCCTGTGCTAGGTCATCCAAACTTCAACCTACCATTCGTGGTCTATACGGATGCCAGCGAGGTCGGACTTGGAGCAGTGCTGGTCCAACAGACGGGCTTGGGAACAGAGGAGGTGTTAGCTTTCGCTAGCAGAAGCTTAAACAAAGCGGAGAGAAATTACTCAACCACTGAACTGGAGTGCCTAGCTGTTGTGTGGTCCTTAGAAAAGTGGAGGTACTACCTGGAAGGGAGATCCTTCACAGTGGTAACTGACCACTCTTCACTTGTTTGGGTCTTCAAAACCGAAAAACCCAACACCGACTGATCAGGTGGGCGCTGCGTCTTCAGGAATTCAACAGAAAGGGCAAATATAACACCGTCCCTGATGCGCTGTCCAGAGCCCCAGGTGAGAATAACAACCTCTCCCTTCCGATCTGTGCAACTATGATGGCTACCAAGCAACCAACTCCAGTGAAAGATCTTCCGATCTCGGATTAGGTCATATGGAAGGACCAGCAGACTGATCCTCATATCCAGGAGCTCTATCAGTCTATCCAAGAGAATGGAGAAGTTGTTGTGAACGAAACCACCAAATTCACCATTGTGGAGGACATGGTGTACAGAGTGGTCGAGCAATCCCACAAAACCATCTACCAACTGTACATACCTGAGTCTAACCGCCAACAACTCCTTCAGCGGTTTCATGAAGATCCCCTAGCTGGCCACCTGGGAAGATACAAAACTTACAAAAGATTGCAATCATTGGTGTATTGGCCAAGAATGAGTCTGGAGGTCACTAATTTTGTCAGATGCTGTCAGGTGTGTCAAACTTACAAGCCGGAAAGTAGGAAGGTGGCAGGAAAACTTCAACAAACCGTCGTACATCATCCTTGGGAAATGGTTGGAGTAGACCTGATGGGACCTTTTCCGAGAAGTTCTAAGATGAACCTGTACCTGTTGGTGTTCGTCGATTACTACTCTCGCTGGGTTGAACTCTTTGCTTTGAGGAAAGCTACAGCAGAGGCGGTATCGAAAGTACTCACCCAGGACATCCTAACACGATGGGGGGTTCCCAACTACATACTTTCGGACAGAGGCCCGCAGTTTGTCTCGCACCTCTTCGACGAAACCTGCAAAACCTGGAATTTGAAGCATAAAATGACCACCGCCTACCATCCCCAGACAAATCTGACAGAAAGAATAAACCGGACTCTCAAAACAATGATAGCATCTTTTGTAGACACCAACCACATAAAACTGGGACAAGCACTTACCTGAATTCAGATTTGCCCTAAATTCTGCCATCAACGAGTCAACTGGAGTGACCCCGGCCGAGCTGAACCTGTCTAGACCTCTGCGAGGACCTCTAGAAGCCATGCTTCCACCCCAGATTCCCTGTCGTATCCGAAAATCACTCAGTTGAGTGAACTGCAAGATTTTGTCGAGGGAAACCTACACAAAGCACGGAACAGACAGAAGAGGAATTACGACAAAGGCCGACGGGAATTGGAGTTCAAGGAAAAGGATCGAGTATGGCTGCGTGCTCACCCCCTTTCCAAGGCAGAGAAGTTTTTCGCTGCCAAGCTTGCTCCGAAGTGGCTGGGGCCCTACAGAGTAGTCGCCCAGGTTGGACCAGTGAATTATGAGGTGGTACTGGAGAATTCAGGGGAGGACAGGAAAATTGTGCACGTCTCCCGTTTAAAGCCCTGCTATCCAACAGCAGAGGAGATGGAAAAACAAGACCTGCAGCGGATCTTGGACATCTTCGCAGAAGAAAGTGAGGATGAAGACTTTCGTCGTTTTGTTTTGTCTGAAGATTGACGCCTCCTCTTGCTCGGCTTTTCACACGGGGGAGGGAATGTAGCGATGGGCTATCGCACACACACTCCATGCACACACCACTACGTTAATCCACGCCCACGGCCATATACAGACTGTAACGTTCAGTCACGCCCCCGTCGCACCCACGTTACTCACGTTTTTATGAATGGACTAGCCAAGATGGCGGAGCCCGGTGTCAGTCCCTGTGTGACAGAGAAGCGGAGCAGACGTCCCTGAAAACCACCACCCGCGACCACATGTAAAAGTTTGCGTTGTCCGTTGTGCAAACCGTCCAGATCTTTGTGGAGGACACAAACCCCAAGCCGTCAACCCTCGGGAGTTTTCCGTGCCGTGCAGTTTGTTTATCAGCAGCGGAGCAGCCAGCCGGGCTGACCGGAAAAAGCGGAGTGGATTCCTGGATCTGCCCCCCCCTCTCACACATACACCACTGTATGTATACCACTGGTTGCCCCATTCGTTTGTCCACCACGGTAAAGGCCGTGGGGCATTTTCTGTTCTCTTTTTATTTTATTTTGGTTAACCAAGGTACAATGCAAGTGTGCATAATCTGTTTTGGAGGAACAGTGGATTGTGAATATTGACTGTCTATTGAACTGACGCTAAACTGTGTGGTATTGGTCAAACTGTGGACTGGATTTTGGGTGTGGGCTGGAGTCGATTTATAATACAAAGTGAAACTGAGTTATTTTGTGTCTGTGTGTTTCATTCTATTGTTTATTGAGTTGAAGGTATTCTTTTGTGGGTAATCAATCCCTGGTTATAGGTTTTAAGGTTCATTTGGTTCTACTAAAGTGTGCATTTAAATCCTGTGTAAGGTTGGCTTTTAAAAGAGCGTTTTTTTGTCCAAGCTGGACCAAATTCGTGTTAGGTTTGACCTAACTGGCACCCCAAACATTAACAACAAAGCTAAACCGTTACAACACTGCTAGACATTTTCAACGGGTGATCGCTCTAAAATGGCCGATCACGGTAAAAATAAAGTTTTTCAAGTGGATAGACGGGACCCTCCCCCACCCCACCGACACTTTTCGTTTACATCCTGGTGCACGTTGTGGCTTCTGCCGCGCTCCTTAGATCATCAAAACAATGGTAAGAAACACTGGCACTGGGGCGCCCGCTGGCCTAGCGGTCCAGGCGCATACCACATATAGTCCATGAACCAGACAAGATTTCATTATCGAAAGAGTGGGCAAAACCATACCTATATTACATTGTTTATAGGGTCAATATAAGTAAATAAATATATGATAACCTTTCCACAGGAGCAGCTTTTTCATATTTATCACACATTTTGTTATTTTCCCCATACGTACATGAGAGGTGAAAAAATTACAACATTTAAAAGATAGTAATCATAATGAAACTTCCGCAGTTGATTACTTACATGAAGACAATGATTTATCGTATTACAAGTTTTCTGAAATTGTATATTTAAATATGCAAATTAGGCATTAGGAAAATATGACCAAATTTGTATAACTTTCCAGAATCAACATTGGAACATTGGACAAAGCCAGAGTCAACATTCTTATTTCATTTTGTTAAGATGTTGGAGTCAAAGGTTTTTAACGAGGGAATATTCAATATCTGGCTCAATTTTGGGGCTCTGGCTCATGGACTAAATGCCTAATTTGCATATTTAAATATACAATTTCAGAAAACGTATAAATCATTGTCATTTTTTTCACCTGTCATGTACGTATGGGGAAAATAACAAAATGTGTGATAAATATAAATATATAAAAAAGCTGCTCCTGTGGAAAGGTTATCATATATTTATTTACTTATATTGACCCTATAAACAATTTAACATAGGTATGGTTTTGCCCACTCTTTCGATAATCATTGCTCAATTTTGGGGATCTGGCTTATGGACTAATAGGCTGGTAATCCAGTCTTACAGCGTGTCGCGGGTTCGACTCCCGATCCCGGCGGCCTTTGCTGTGTGTCACCCCCATCTCTCTCCCCATTTCCTGTCAGCCTACTTTCCTCTCAAATAAAGCCAGAACAATACCCTAAAAATATCTTTAAAAGAAAAAACGCTGACACTCTGAGGATGATTTGGATGCATAGTATCTGGCACTGAATCTGTTAAAGACGCACTCCACACAACATTATGTTTTGTAAGTTTTTAACATGTTTTTGAAGTTTGTCTCAAAGTGTCCTTGAGCAAGACGCTGAACCCCTAATTGCTCCCAATGAGCAGGTTGGTGCCTTGCATGGCTTCCTCCGCCATCGGTGTGTGAATGTGTGTGTGAATGGGTGAATGTAATGCACAATTTATGTAAAGCGCTTTGGATAAAAGCACTATATAAATGCACCATTTACCATTTACCTTATGTCTAACCTCATGTACTAAATATATTGACAATTCAGTCAACAAAAAAAATTATGAAAATGTTAAGGAGGGACTAGTCGAGAAGGGATCCAGCAGAACTAAGACAAGTCATTTTATGCTTGGCTGCGCGTGGGTGTTTTTGATTGATTGATTGAATTTTTTATTAGGCAAAAGAATGTAAAACAACACAGTTACATTTATAATACTTTTGTCTAAAAGGTCCGACCAAAAAAGTCCTTGAGGACTTGTTTCCGTTGGGGTCCTTGGTATTAATTTCATAGACATATATAGTAGCAACCAAACAGTTCAAATATCAACATAAAAATACAGAGAAAAAATACCACTATGTACAAAAAAAAGCATGAAGAAAAATATATATACAAAAAAGGGGAGGGGGTCGTCTGTCTACCGGGAAACTGGTACTACCTCCTCTTATGGCCTCCAGAAAGATGAGTTTTTAGGGCTGTTTTAAATGAGCCCAGCGAACTGCATTTTTTGAGGGATGGGGTTAGACTATTCCATACCTTGGTGGCCGTGCTGTAGCTGTTTGTTTTATGGGTGGGTGGTACCAGATTGTTGTTGAGGCTCCCTCTAGTTTCGTGACTGTGGGTGTCACTAACTTTTTGGAGGTATTTAGAGAGATATGTGGGTTTAGGGGGCATTTCGGGCAAATCTGCATTTACAATTTTGAAGACGAGTCCCATTTTTAGTTGTTTAACCCTGTCTTCCACCCTGAGCCAGCCTAGGCTGGCAAAGTGAGTGGGAGAGAGGTGGGTCATGGGCCCCAGTCCGAGAAGTAGTCGAATCAGTTTGTTTTGGCAGGTTTGAAGCTTAGTCTTCAGTGACACTGAGGTGTTGGAGTACCAAGAGGAGCAAGCATAGTCAAAAAGGGGCTGAATCAGGGCCCCTGAGAGGGTCCTGAGGGCCTGAGGGTTGACAAAAGAGGAAACTCTGCCCATAAATCTGGTTCTCTGGTTTACTCTTTTGACCACCTTTGTTGCCATGCTGACAGTGACAGTTTGTTATCGGTAAGCCAGCGGGAGGGATGAGGACATGGTTCCGTTGATGTCAACCACTTGCTCTCTACCCTCCAAGTAAGATCTCATCCAATTTAGTGAAAAACCAATCAAAACCAATCGCCCTCAGCTTATCAAGTAGAATTGAGTGGTTTACAGTGTCAACCGCCTTTTGGAGGTCCAGCATGACCATGCCACAGTATTTGCCCGAGTCTACCTCACGTTTGATGTAGTCGGTCAAATACAGTAGGCATGTGTCAGTGGAGTGGGATGTTCTGAATGGAATTCAAACAACAGTTTACGCTCGCCGATGTAGCTGTTCATTTGTTCTTGGATTAATTGCTCTATGACCTTTGAGATGGAACAAAGGATGGAAACAGGCCTATAGTTGCCAGGATCTAGTTTGCTTCCTTTTTTATATAGAGGGATTATTGAATTATTGTGGGACGATTGTGGTGACTTGTGGTGTCACGCTCCGAAAATAGCCGATATAAAAGTTCACAAAGCGTCTGCGACGCGCTGTGAGCCTGTTTTTTCGGCACACAACTGTGTAAATGTGTAAGTGTAAATCAAGCATTACGACGGCATCCAGGCCTGCCAAAATACTTAATTTAGTCGACTAAATCAACTCTAGATTTAATAGACTAAAATCTTTAGTAAACTAAGACTAGACTAAAACTAAAACATTTCAGCTGACTAAATGATTAAAACTAAACTAACACTGCTGTGATGTGACAATACAACTTTCATTAAAAATATTTGAAAGGCAGTTTCATGGCCCTAGGGTGCGATGGCTATAATCTATACAGAAGTGTCATTTGAAGTTGCGATAACCTTTGTGTTCAGGTGAAAAGTGTGCCACCTACTGGCGTATTTTGATTTTGCACTCATCTCATTAGTAGCCTAATTAGTCCACAATTGGATTCAGCTTAGTGTGTTTCAGTGTGCTGAATCTCAATGAGCTCACTCTCTGCTTTTCCCTTGACCAGAAGCCCTGTCTGTAAGTCTATTGTATAATTTGCGATTTGAATCAAGAAGTTTGTATGTAAATACAATTTCATTTATTGTATGTTGTATTTTTGTTACAGTTTTAGCCACATTCTGTGCAAATTCTCAAGTAAAGATGAAAGACGACGACGCAACAGTTTTTTTTTGTCTTCTTGAATTTTGATTGGTTAAGCTGTTGGATTACCTGTGCAGAGGGAGGCCAATAACAGGCAGTTAATCGTCAACTATAAAATGCAATGATGATGACAGTCCTACAGAAAACATACCTAGCTATACTAGGTATGTTTTCATTCTGAAAGGAGGTCTGCATGGCTCAGTTGTTTTGGGGGGGTCTTCTATGATACTATAGAGGTAGTCTTTCATGTTGGGGGGATATTGTTCCCATGCTCACATCCCCCCGGAGCAGAGCAGATATATGTATAACTGAAGAAACATCTGCTGAAATGAATGCTTTCAAAACCTTTGATGTATCTGACTGAACTCAAGTCACTACTGTCCATTCATAAAGTACACACACGTGTGTGTGTGTGTGTGTGTGTGTGTGTGTGTGTGTGTGTGTGTGTGTGTGTGTGTGTGTGTGTGTGTACGTCTGTCCGTCCATTCAGACATTCGACAGACTCAGACCTTGACACCACAAAGGACCTGAAGTGATTCAAGGAAATCATACACACCACACACACACTCACACACACACCACACACAAACACACATCCACTAACAAACACTTCAAACACAACCAGAGTGAGTCAATACCCCCAACACTCTCACTGCTTGAA
>NC_137623.1:43173519-43176019 GCF_963280865.1 Gymnoscopelus braueri | reverse complement strand
TCTTCCTCCTAGTTTAACCATATTACCTGATGATTATGTTTTTTGGGGGGGGGGAATCACTGAAAATCACGGCACCCCGTCTTTAACGTAAAGGGAAAAAAATTACCTTGTTTCGGAAAAAAATATTAGGTTGCTTCATCGCCTCGTTAGAATCACACTCTGTGTGCACGTGATTAATCACAAAATAATCGCCTCTTTTAACACATCAAGTGCCAGAGGTTTTTTAAAACAGGGTACATCCAGTGCCACCGTTCTTACCGTTTACGCTGATATGTTTAGAGCTGTAGAAGCCTCCACGAGGATGTGGATGTAAATAAAGGGTGCGCGCGCGATGGTCGAGGGCCCCGACTATCGACTGGAACAATAATATTTCTAACGCGATCCGCCATTGCAGAGCGATCGCACGTAAATGGCTTGTTTTTACCACGGTAAAAAGATATGGAGCTTTTTCTCCAGATGATATCATTGGAGAGGACGGAAGAGACGTTTTTTGGGCCCTTGTCACATCCATCCATTCCATTTCACAGGGACCTAGGATGATTCCTAAGTTGCGTTAGAGCGCCCCTAGTGGAAAAAAAATTTAATAAAAAAATGCAAACACGAGAATTCTTGTTTATGGCACTCAATGTGTTAAAATAGTTAGTATTCGTTGCTACAGAGCAGGTTTATTTAAAATGATTAAAGCTCTATTTACTGATAGTATTCGTTGCTACAGAGCAGGTTTATTTAAAATAGTTACAGCTCTATTTACTCATAGTAATAGTTGCTACAGAGCAGGGGTGGGTGGTATTTCTTTCTTTCTTTCAGAGGACCAAACAGACTTTCAAACAATAAAACATTTAAGTGGTTTAAGGGATAGTTACGTGTGTATATATATAACTATCAGCGAAATTTCAGAATTTTCAGTATCTCAACAAGACACTGGTGTCTAAAATTTTTTAATGGTGTCAGATCCTGTGTCTAGGTGAGACATGCCCTTTGACACGATCTAAATGTCTCAATAGAAGAGCAGGGAGACAAAATACAACCACCCCAATTATATAAGTTATATTGTATTAACGTACTCACCATACAGATGGGACACAATTACATTATATTCATTTTAAAAAGTCACATATTGCCGCTTTTTAGTATTTCTAAGAAACTTTACATTTCAATACTTTTTTAAAAGCAAATACTCAAATACTATTTTTTATTTTACTGGAGCATTTCCAATTTGAAATACTTTAATTCTACTCCACTACATCTCAGAGGCAAATATTGTACTTTTACGTACAATCATTTGAAAACTTTGTCGATTTTGATCATTATTACAAAGCATAAATTAACCACTACAGCCCTAGTCCTATATCCTTAAGACTATTTTACAATAGCAGATCTACAAGCTCACTCAACGTGTCATGGGTTGTGAGCTTGTATTACTGGTAGACTATGTAGAATTTAATGTGTTTTGAAAAACCTTTCAATTATGTTTGTGTATTTATGTATGATACCAATACTTTTGTAGTTTTACTCAAGTAAATATTGAATACCAGGACTTTCACAAAGTATTTTTAAATTGTGTTATTGATACTTTTACCTTAAAAAAAAGACTGGGGAATGATTGTACAGTCACAGTCAGTGGTATTTGTCTTGTCTGGATCTGTTCACTGATTATCCATTCATGGGATGTAAGTGATAGTTGTTGGCCTGGCCCTTGTCTCACAACATAAGAATTTAATGTTACAAAATATTGACTTTTTTCTTCTTTTTTACAGCTATATGTGTCACTCTGATGTACAGTATTACACCAGACGTACAGGCCACCTTCAAATCCAGTCCTAAATTGTGCTGATCTGGTTACAGAGTTATGGCCATTTAAAGTGTTAAACACTGCTGTAACCAGCGTTCATTTTGCCAGGAAATTTTTATTAGTTTTAGTCAAAGTCTTTTGAATAAAACTGAAACATTTAGTTTCAGTCATATTTTAGTCATCTCAAATGTTTTAGTTTTAGTCGACTAAATCTACAGTTGATTTAGTCGACATAGATGTATTGTGGCGGGCCATGTTGGGGTCGTAACGGCTGATTTATACTTAGCTGCGTGCCAAATATAGACGATCATCTGCGGGTGCCGCCCTATGAGCTTGTAGATCTCTTCTTTTTTTTTTTATCGTGGAAAATGTGTGCAAATCTTTGAATATATATATGTTTTAAAGCGAACATTTTTAACTCTGATCTGTGCTTCTGGGGGGTCCTTGGAACAACATGTATTTTTTTAGTTTTTTTTTATCCCGTGATTTTTGTAACCCTTTTTTTACACCCGGTGCCAATTTCCTAAGTGATCCTGGGCCTGGAACCCAGGACCTTCTTGGAACAACATGTTTTGAGATAGGGGTCCGCGGCCAAATACAAATCATTTTGTGAGTTAGAAAACATTTTTAGATATCTATTTGGCCGCAGACCCCCATCTCAAAATGTTTTGTTCCAGGGAACCCCAAAAGCAAAGTGAGTTACAAATG
>NC_137623.1:43148519-43168519 GCF_963280865.1 Gymnoscopelus braueri | reverse complement strand
CATGATTGTTTAACTAATGGTTGTTTAATGTGAGCAATAGGCTAGAGAAAATGTATATTCTAATTTCACAGTAATCAAAAGTTTTGCCAGCAGAGGGAAATAAATGCCAAAAAGTAGATACACTACCATACCTTGGTCCAGAAATATTTTCCAGGATGCAACACTCCCGCTCCTTCCCCACATGCAGACAGTGTATCCCACTGAGCATGTGCACAGTAGGTGTACACTCTTATCAAGTGTTTAGCAATATTTTCTTATTTTATTTTTCAGAATATTCAACAATTCACCCCAATCCCCTACCGTTGATTATACAGTACACTGTGCTTTACATTACAGCTAACAATAACCAATATACCAATATTAGTTGGCCAGGGAGACATTTTTACTCATAAATAATGGTTGGAATGGATTCACCACCCCTGGAAACCCCTAGTTAGACACCTCACAAGTTAATTTTAGACTTTTTTTTTTTCTCATATTTTTCACCCAAGCCCTCTGGGCTCCTTAACTTTGATTGGCCACAAGGATTTGGGTTTGCATTAATTGAGAGGTGATTCTAGACACCTATAAGAACACATTGGTGAAGCCAATCGGTAGTAATTTTTTTCACAGATGGTCCAAACATCTTGCTAAAATTCCCTAACTGCACTTGAATCTGTCGGGAGCCATCAGGAAGCAGGCCGCGCTTTACCCAATCAAATGTAGTGGGCGGGATTTACATATGTGTGGCTCGCTTCCCACTGGAAACAAACCAAAACTCATTTAACAATAGCGTCCTCGGAGCCGACAAAACCACGGAAAGTTAGTAACATTTTAACTTGCTTTTTCATCATAGAAACAAGTGGGCTTATAACCAAAACAATCCATGTTCTTTGGGAGAAATGGTGTTAGTGTTCCGTGGAGAAATATTGTTAGTGGGAATGAAAACATAGGTGCACCACCGGAAGTGGAGGGCTGAAGGCATGTCCAAACCTCGGTTTCCAGTGAGCATGGCTCTAGTTAATTCCTCCGCCCAGAGTCAAATGCAAAAGAACAGCAGAGGGCGCTGTTTTTCCTTTTTATTTGACGATGGGTGCCCAGATTGCTTTAACCCTTAAGGCCTTTGCACACAGGGCGCGATTTTTTTTTTTTAAAAGAATACATGGTTCTCTATGACCTCATGCACACCGGCTCCGAATTTACAGTGCGGCGATGGGATGCGGTGATGCGTTTTTTTTTCAATTGAACCATGTTCGATTCGTGCGTCTTTTCGGATGCGGTAAAAACTGATTGACCAATAGAAATCAAGATCACTCGCCTGACATTTGACCCCATGCCATGCCATAAACAACAACAATGGCGTCTACTGACCGGCTCATAACATTTGTTTGCGAG
The DNA here is from genome assembly GCF_963280865.1 of Gymnoscopelus braueri. NCBI lineage: Eukaryota > Metazoa > Chordata > Actinopteri > Myctophiformes > Myctophidae > Gymnoscopelus > Gymnoscopelus braueri. The sequence goes on along the minus strand of NC_137623.1, from coordinate 43,167,145 downwards.
CACCCTGAGCTTTATGACAAAGGACTGGAATGAATACAAAGATGACGAATTGAAGGACAACATTTGGAGGGGAATTGCTGCTGAACTTGGTCTTGACGTTTCGGAAGGTAGGTACTATAGTAGCCTAGTAGTCTATTAGGCAAAATCTCTTTCATCAAAATGCTCGTCTCTTTTGCTTATGAACCTGCTTATATATTCACTTCTCCGTCATGTTTTTTGTGCAATTAGATGTACTGAAAAAGCTCAAGGCACAGTGGCGTAACCTCCGTGACACATATAAAAAGAAGAAGAATGAGAACAAAACAAAAAGCGGACAGGGGGGCAAACAGAAAAAAGAGTGGGTCCACCTGCGGAGCCTGGCGTTCCTGGATGCCTCTACTGAACCCAGAAGGTAGGCTTCATAGTAGAGGGTAGCATGGGTCTACCCGGAACCGAATACCCGAGCCCCGACCCGAGAACCGAGCCGGTTCGGGGCCAAAATATTGACGGGTCGGATCGGTTCCAATTGCCACGGTTCTCGGTCGGATCCATTTGAAATGGATGGCTTTTTATTATTATTATTATATTAATCTCTTTAACCTGAATGAGACCAATGCATTGTAATTACGCTCCCAAATCCATATCGCCTGTTCTCTTAGTTTAATGTTAATAGCCGATTGATATACGCAGCCAATCTCATGCACACTGCACTGCTGTTAAAGAATACCAAAACACTCGCCCCAAAACACAGTCGCCCCGGGCAAGTCCGGCGGTATTGACCTGGTATTATATATACCTGGTTATACAGGCGCGCGGGAAGTCCTTAATACCTAGGGGGGCTGTGCGTGGGGGGGGATTCCTCGCGCCCGTTTTCCCCACACAAAAAGGCAGAAAGACAGTGCAAACACCAGGTTGAAGTTCATCCATGACCGTAACAGACCGCTATGATTCATGGCTGGCGTTTGTTTTCATTCTTATGAGACCAGAGACCGCATGGCTCATTTGCATATCCTCGTGAATATATTACACGTATGCAAATTGGCCATGCGGTCTTCCCAAAATATATACATATTATATAATTTTTTTTTTTTTTTTTTCCATCACCAGGGGGGCTGCAGCCCCCATAGCATACCCCTTCCCGCGCCACTGTGGTTATATAACGTAACCTCAGTAAACTATGCCTACACCTAACCTAACCTTATTCCTAAACGTTACCTCAGTAAAACGGTGCCAAAACCTAAACTTATTTCTAACCTTATCCTCAGTAAAACAAATACAAGAAAATGGGGGCGAGTGTGTTTTTTTTAGCAGGCGAAAGGCCTCTGTTGGGGCGGGGGGAGCTGCTGACTGACAGTCTGACACACATGGCTAATCTGAATACCACGGTTATTTTAGCAATAAATTAGCTCCGGGTCCAGCACAGGTCTAAAGACCCGGTCAGACCGGGTCTAATACATTTCGGTTAGTTTCGGAACGGGTCCAGTTTGCCTCTGTCCCATTTCGGGCCGGGTCCACCTATCCACGGGTCCGTTTCGGTTCGGATCCCATTTTTTGGACCCATGCTACCCTCTACTTCATAGTATAGGTAGACTCATATGTTGTGAAAGATTACTTGTTGACAATTGTCGCTATAATATGCTACCTAATGTGTCGGGTTTAATTAATCACTTCACCGTTTCAGATCTGACAGCAACATTGATGCGCATGACACGGGTGTTGATGATTCTGAAGATGAGAATCAAGATGATGACGCGAGAAGCACCCAAAGTGGACGCAGCACCCCAGGCCCAAGCACCTCATACGGCCATAGGAAGAGAGGGGCACAGGAGGCGGCTCCAACAGATATGTTGGACCGCTACTTCGCCGATAGGGAGGCAAGGGATATAGCGCGTGATGAGGAGCGACAGCGGCGCAGAGAAGAAGAACGCGATGAAGTTTCATCTTTTCTGACCGCCACTGAAAAGGCTACCACCTCAAAAGCTGTCAATGGTGAAATTACAGATCCAGCAATTTGTACATGATGCAGAGTTTGGCACTGGCAGGGCATTCTTTTCTCCTCCTCCTCCTCCTCCTCCTACCCCCCCCCCCCCCCCCTCCTCAATTCTTTTCACCCGAACATGCAGGTAACAGCTTTCTGCAGGAATTGGGTTATAATCCTCGCTAAGCATACGTAACTCCAAGATGATGTAGGCTATATAGGTCGTATAGGCCTACTTATGTTCTGAAGTAAACACAGATAAAACGTTTTGTTAAACAAGTTTATTGTTCAACAGGCATAGTTTATTTTCCTTATAGCTCTGAATGATTATTGTGCCTTTTAATAGCATATATAGTCTGTTATTAATGGCACAATAATCTTCAGTTTTATTTTCATGTAAGCTATGTTCTTATCAAAAGATTATTGTGACATTAATAATAGCCTACAACAAATGTGTTGAATAGCCTATTTTATTTTCCTTAGGCTAAGTTCTTATGAAAGATTACTGTGGCATTAACCCTTTCACACACACTGTGATAATAGCCCGCAATCTTTCATAAGAACATAGCATATAGGAAAATAAAATATATGCATAAAGGCATATATTTTATTTTTATCCACCTGTTTCCGCGGGAATTTACTGGAGCAAAAATCCTGTGTGGGAAACATCCTGCGGGGGGACCGGAAGTAGGAAATAGCGGCTCAGTGTGTTTACATTTGCCAGCAGAACGTAGCTGTACTGCGAACGGGCCTTTTGCATGTAGTTGAAGCGCATGGGGGCGGGGGGCGGGGGCGGAGAGAGTCAGCGCACTGAAGTCAAGGCACAGACTACTGTGTTGTTGACGGACAACGGATGCACGCTTATGAGAAACAACACAAAACAGTGGCGTGCATTAGCGCAAGATGAGGATAAATGAAACATTCAGTCTAAATATCCAGCAACTACTACCAATACTTTTGTATTTGAAACCTTACATTTCTCTAAATATTATAAACTCTTAGGACAGCCTAATACAAATATAATGTATGAAAAGGCTACTATAGGCTACAGTGAAGTCGGACTGAATGACTGAAAGGTTTTTTCTTTTTTAACTCTCTTGGTGATTATCTGGCACAGTAGTTGTGGATTAACAAACTGGACATTAATGTTTCCTTTTCGCGTGCGAATTACTGGACATTTAGACTGAATGTTTCCTTTACCCTCATCTTGCACTAATGCACGCAACTGTTTTGCCATGTTTTATTTGTGTTGTTTCTCATAATAAGCGTGCATCCGTTGTCTGTCAACAACACAGTAGTCTGTAGTGTGCCTTGACTTCAGTGCGCTGACTCTCTCCCCATGCACCGCCCCCCCGCCCCCTTGCGCTTCAACTACATGCAAAAGGCCCGTTCGCCAGCTGCGAACGAGCTACGTTCTGCTGGCAAATGTAAACACACTGAGCCGCTATTTCCTACTTCCGGTCCCCCCGCAGGATGTTTCCCACACAGGATTTTTGCTCCAGTAAATTCCCGCGGAAACAGGTGGATAGGCTGTGTTCAGATTAAGCCACTGTGCCATTAATAATAGCCTACAACAAATGTGTTGCACACATTTTATTTTCTATGCTGTGTTCAAAAAAGATTATGTCATTAATGCAACAAAAAGATGCAAATATTCAGTTTTCCACAAAACCAAAGTGCAATATTACTTTTTTTCCTATATGCTATGTTCGTATGAAAGATTGCTGTGCCATTAATATAGCCTAAAACAAATGTGTAGCATTTATTATTTCTTTCTATGTTCTTATAAAATATTATTGTGTCATTAATAATAGCTCATGCTATTATTAATGACACAGTACTCTTTCATAATAACATAGCATATAGGATATAGGATATATGCATTGGCATATATTGATATATTGATTTCTATATATGCTGTGTTCAGATTAAGCTAATGTGCCTTTAATAGCAACAAATGTGTTGCATACTTTTCTATATGCTGTGTTCATAAAGATTATTGTTAATAGCAGCCTGCAACAAAAAAGATGAGTACATTTCGTTTTCTACAGGCAATGTTCTATTTTCTTATGGAAGACACAAATAAATCCACTGTTTTTTAAAAATATATCTGTTTATTGTTTTTTTTTCTTCTCCCATCATAAACTCAAAATGCAAGCATATAATTATATTGTACATAGGTACCCCTCATTTCCCTCCCGTCCACCCACTCTCCCTCCCTCCCACCCACCCACTCTTCCCAGATACAGAGACAGTACTACAGTCAAAAAGAAAGAAACCCAAAAAAAAAGAAGACCAGAAGTCTAAACAACTGTTCCTTTCCTTCCCCGCCTCCCCTCCCCTTCCTTTTCCTTCCTCATTTAAAAAAATAACATATACAAGTGTAACATTTTTAATATGTGTATTGTGTGGGTCTATATGATAGGTGGAGTATGACCTAGACAACAGCAAGGAGAACAAGCTTCTGATCTTAAGCTCTGAACAAATTGAGCAAAGTGCTGTGCCAACATGAATGACTTTGTATCCACCCCTCACCACAGAGAATTTTCTTCTCACTGCTTCAGACCAATTTAAAATGAAGCTATTCAACAGCACTATGTGCAGGTCTGATGTTATAACAAGAAACACAGTACAGTACCATACTTTTCACAGGAAATATTCAATTTACTCTGCATTTTTCAAATTTAGATAAACGCTCCTTGGCCCAACATATGGTTCTCCAGTTGAAAAGATTGTCATGCTTCCTATGTCTAAGGAACACGATACGCTTGTGTTACCTGGCATACATCACAAATGATAAGGTTATTTCTAAATGTTTTATTAACCACTATAAATACTGTTCTCACCCTTCAGTACCTGAATTAGCTACTTTGTCATTCAATACTTTACTGTATGATAATCATGACAGAGTGTTGGGGTATTTCGAGCATTATGAATTTAGTCACTCACAAGCAAAATGTAAGCAATTCATACAATTATAGTGTCCTCACAATCAAAGGAAGGAAGGTGAAATCAGAGGGAAATTTACATGTTTTAAAGTAAATTAAATTACACTAATACATATGCAAATACTATAAATACTATACTATATAATACTATAAATACTATACCAATTTTGTCACACTTTATCTGCCAGAAGGGCTCGTGACATTTTGTGGTCTGTTTTTTAATTCATCATTCCACGGCGGACATGTTCATACTGCCAGGGAACCTGACCAGCAGAAGAATTCAAATACTCCTTGAACGTGTCTCGTGTGCGCAGAGCTTCTCTGGATGCCCGGTTTCCTCGCAGATTCGGGGGGTCTTTCAGTGCGCTCACATCAGGGACTCCAGCTGCCAGGTCACAGTCAATTTCCAGCGCAGATTCGGCCGAATTTGCTCCCGTCTCTGGTAATGATAATAATAATACTAATAATAATAATAATAATAATAAACTTTATTGGTATAGCACCTTACAGGGTTGCAGTTCAAACTGCTTCACATGCATGACAGAATTCACATTGTGAGGTCAGATATATAAGGTTAACAAAGAAAGCACCACTGCACTAGGCAATTTTCATAGATTTCATAGATAGCTTAGGCTGTCATCAGTGTTGTGTAAATTAATGTTTTTTTTATTCATTTCAGACATTTAACCACTTAAAACCTTCAATAGGCTACTTATTAGTACTTGATTTGCTCCTTTTCCCCCCTACACCAAACCTCTTTGCCGAAAATAGCACAGAAATTGCACAGAAATATCCGGTAAAAATACTTTTACTTTTACTCATAAAGTACATTTCAGAGCCTGTACTTTTTTACTTTTACTCGAGTAATTATTTGAATGAGTACTTCTACTTTTACCAAAGTCGTTTTTTACACAAGTAATTGTACTTCTACTTGAGTACAGAATGTCAGTACTTTTCCCATCTCTGTAGTTAACACACAATAAGAAATCAATACCTGGTCGCAGGTAATTGCAGAGAATGCAGGTAGCCTTTATCACGTTGTCAACTACACCAGGATTGAGCTGCATTCGCCCCTGGTACACCCTCCAACGATGGCTGAGAATTCCAAATGCATTCTCAACTATACGACGCGCTCTGGACAGCCGGTAGTTGAAGATGCGCTCGTCTTCTGGCAACCCTTTCCCGGAGTAGGGGCGGAGGAGGTAAGGTTTCATTGGAAACGCTTCATCAGCCACTACGACATGGCTCACCTTGCCCAAGCCAGCTGCTGATGGAAGCTCTGACGGAGGTGGGACACCCAGGGTGCCGTTGGCAAGGGCTTTCCCTAGCGCAGAGCTCTTGAATATGCCCCCATCACTATTGTCTCCAAAACTACCCACGTCTACGGCAATAAAGCGGTAGTCTGCATCAACTAGCGCCAGGAGAACAATGGAGAAGGTCTTCTTATAATTAAAAAACAAGGACCCGGAGTTTGGTGGTGCCTGGATGGTGACATGCTTGCCATCCAAAGCGCCCAAGCAATTTGGAAAGTTCCATCTCTCATGGAAGCGCTGTGCGGTGTTTCTCCAGCGTTCTTCCGTTGGTACAGGCATGTAGGTGTCTTTCATCACCAGCCAGATCTGGTCACACGTCTCCCGCACTATGTTACCAACAGTGCTGATTCCAAGACGGAAACTGCTGGCAATTGTGGTGAAAGAATCACCAGTGCTCAGGTATCTGCAATATACAATAAATAGTAATAATTAGGAGGCAGGTAAAATAGTGCAGACACTTGATAGCATTTACATAACAGGCAGTGGTGGAAAGTAACAAAGTACATGTACTCAAGCACTGTACTCATACAGTTTTGAGGTATTTTTTACCACTTTAGTTACTTTATAGATTTGGATTATTATTACAAATATGTATTAACCACTTCACCCAGTTTAAACATTGGCTATTTGAAAATAGCCGATCTACAAGCTCACAAAGCATCACATGGTGTCGGCCTATGAGGGGGCATTGAGGGGCAATGCCCACCCAGATTAGAGTGTGTGCCCCCCCCAGTCCAGATTGGCCAGTAGTACCCTACCCCACCATTATTTGTATATGTTTTACAGGTGTTAAACATATATGTACTGTATGTTATGTGTGATTATTATAAATATATACATTTTCAAATTAATTAACAGTTTGGACCAAAGCCACCAAATCAGGTGAAATGGGATAAATATCTGAGCAGCATTTATATAGTGGGAAGAAACGCTCGTTGTGAGTTCATGGTTTCATAGTAGCCCTGAAACGTCATATCATGACAGTCATGACGAAACTTCCACCTGGATTTTGCACTTTCTTTATTTACGGCCTGTACATCTACATAAACGTTCAAATTTCAAATATAAAGTGCTTACTTCATGGCCACGGATGTTACAATTAAGTACGGGTCCTCAAAAGTACCCGTATATTCCGTGTTGTTCAATAAAACGTATTTTAATCCGATCGGCGGCCATTTTCTCAGAGTTATAATGTGCAATACACCTGCCAACCGATGTCAAGTATTAGAAAGCATGGAGAAAATTCTGAGAAAATGGCCACCAATCGGATTAAAATGCACAATACGGAAGATATGGGTACTTCTGAGGGAAGAGTACAGAATTGTAACATTCGTGGCCATGGGGTAAGTACTTTGTATTTGAAATCTGAACGTTTATGTAGATGTACAGGCTGTAATGGAGAAAGTGCAAAAAACAGGTTGAAGTTCAACCATGACGCTCGTGACGGACGAGCGTCGTGTTTTTTTTCTTCTTTTTTTCCCTCCCGCTGTGGAGATGGTTACATTGCATATATAGGGGTGTTAATAAAGTGCCCCCCTTTGAAAAATTAAGCCCCCCCTGCTGATTACTGTCTGGAGCCGGCACTAGGGAGCATTGTGAGATTGTAGATCTGCTATTTTCAAAAGATTTTTTATACATTTGAAACTTGTGAAACGGGACATTCTGCATAAAAGTACTTTCTACCTTTGGTAGTCCTACTTTAAGTACATTTTGATACCAATACTTTTGTACTTTTACTCAAGTACATTTTGAATACCGAACTTGTAGGCTACTTGTAACAGAGTATTCCTACATTGCAGTATTGATAATTTTACTTAAGTAAAAAGTGTGAGTACCTCTTAAGTCATTAGTATATAGGCTATTGCATGGACAATAATACATATCCCCGACATATTTAATTAGGCCAATAATACTGTAATAGACTCACCGTAAGCACACTGCCAGTCGTTGTTCTGGGTCGATGCTTTCCCTGTAGTTCGTGGTTTGTTTTTTTATGTGAGGTGCTAGCATTTGCAGTAGCTCTTCAAACTGCACGACAGACATACGGAAATATGTGTGGAATCTTTAATTGTACAGTTTCAGCTCTTGAACGAGCAGGTAGAATTCACCACAGTCCTTCCTTTTGCGCAACAGGGGATGGACCCAATACTCCCGCCTTCTCTTCTGGTTTTGAAATGCCATGACAACAAACTCCTCTTCACTAGAGCTGCTGTCACTTTCCATTTTAAAGAAAAAAAAAGCGGGAATGCAGTATTGTTCTTTCAGCGGGGAAAGTGAGATTTATTTTCTGATCCACACAGCATGCACACCAAATCCGATGCGTTTTAATTATGCGGAAAACGAAAAGAACGCAACGATTAAAATTGCGCCCTGTGTGCAAAGGCCTTTACCCTAACCTTATGACTTGCGCAAGACACTGAACCCCTAACTGCTCCCGATGAGCAGGTTGATGCCTTGCATGGTTGATTCTGTGAAATGTGTGAATGTAATGCATATTGTACAACGCTTTGTATAAAGGCCCTATACAGTGGTGGTTTTACTCATGGAAAAGTAGCAATACCAAAATATACAAATGGTAAATGGTACATTTATATAGCGCTTTTATCCAAAGTGCTACGCATACATTCACCCATTCTCACACACATTCATACACCGATGGCGGAGGAAACCATGCAAGGCACCAACCTGCTCATCGGGAGCAATTAGGGGTTCAGTGTCTTGCTCAAAGACACTTCCACACTAACTCTGTTACAAATACTCTGTTACAAGTAAAAGGCCTGTGTTCAAAATGTTACTATAATGTAAATGTTACTACTAAAATTACAAAAGTATTATATACTTATAGTACCAAAAGTAAAAGTACACAAATGTTTGAAAATAGCAGGTAGGTAAAATAGGGCTAAAGTAGTCAATGTATGTTTTATAATATAATAATTTATATCTGCAAAGTAACTAGTAACTAAAGATTTGTGTCGTTCCTCATAAGATGCTTACTTATGGGATATCATTGCTCTCATGCGATGCACAGAGCACAATACATGAACTCTCGGTAACAATTCTTCGTTTGGCTAGGGTTCTGTGACGCAAACCGGAACCGGTTGGGTTATAAAACCCCACCCCAACTTGACAACCATGACGAAACTTCTTCGAATCCCAGCTACTCCCAAAGGCGAGGGCACCCAGTGCCACTCTACGGGCGATTCGAAAATAAAAGTTTCTGTTATTATTATTAACGCTCCCGCGTTACTTTGATTTTCTTTCCTATCCTCTCAAGTTTTTCTGCCATGAGGCAGAGCTAAAGCTAAGCCGCTGTCAACAGCTAAGCTAGGCTAGTGCTAAGCTAGGCTAGTGCTAACTAGCCTTGTTTGTCTCGGGAAAACAAGAGGAGAAGATGGAAGCGCAGAGTGTCTGCGGCCTGGAGGCTGTGGCCTCTTCATAGCTGTGGACGACCGTCACCGCCTTTGCATCTCATGTCTGGGGCCTAACCACGCGTGGATAGCCCTGAACAGTCCAGGAGGAATGGACGCGTGCAAGGCCTGTGACGACTTCTCTCGACACCAGCTGGCACATATATTGACAGCAAACTAAATTTCAGTGAAAATACTGACCAGATTTTTAAAACTTGTAACCAACGCCTCCACCTACTACGCAAGCTCAACTCCTTTAGAGTGAGCAAGCGTATCATGGAAACAGTCTATAAAAACCTGATAGAGGGAATCTTGACTTTTAACATGGCAATGTGGTATGGCAATCTTAATGTAAAAGGTAGAGGCAAGCTGCCGCGAATAGTGAACCTAGCCTCAAAAATCATTGGGAAGAGACAGAAACATTTAAGGGGGTACTTCGTAAAAAAGCTGTCAAGATAGCAAACGACCCCTCTCATCCACTCTGCAGGGAGTTTGAACTACTTCCCTCTGGTAGATGGTACAAAGTACCAAAAGCTAACTGTAACATTTTTTAAAATTCCTTCATCCCTAATGCCATTAAGGCACTAAATGATACAATGTCTCGCTAGATTTGTTGTTTTTCCTTTGTATTTGCCACTGTTGTCCTGTACTTTTCTTTTGCCATGAGAAAATAATTGTGTGTTGTTGCTGTTGTTGTAACTGTTTGTTTTTTACTGTTGTTGAGACCGAAGACAAATTTGTGGACAATAAATGAAACTAACTAACTAACATGTCGCTTCGACAGAGCCAGGAGGCTAGCGGCCTCCGGCAGCAGCGGCGCTCACCCAGACGCTGGCCTCGCCATGGGCTCCATGGCGTCGGTAGTGAGCGCAGGCCCAGGCATGGGCCCACCGCTACATGCTGCCTCACGTTCCAGCGGTGCTGTGAGGAAGGTCCGGCGCGAGGTGGCCCGGGGGGCGCTAACCTCTTCACCGATCGGTGCTCCTCTCTCTCCCTCCGTATCCCTCCCCGCCTGGGACGGATCACCGCCGGACGACATCGACTCGGACGGCGATGGCTTCGAGGGAGACGACGTCTTGGACGAAGGGGGAGAGGAGGACGAGCTCACCTCCTACCAGGCCAGCCAGGAGGTAACGATGATCAGCCCGGATCCTCCTGCGGCTCCAGCGGCGAAGGCAGCGGCTCCTAGCGAGGCGACGGAGCCCCCCGAAACCGTAGCAGCCATCCTAAAGAGGGCGATCTCCAGATGTGGCCTGGAGCAGCCCATGGAGGATGTAAGAGTGATCATCGGGGCCCCCATCCTGGGGTGCCAAGGCCTGGCACCCCTCCCTCCCCGACAGGACGAGTCCAAACTACTGCCCGAGGCTGATGGAGTCCGAAGGGCCCTGCACTTCTCGTGGCAGAAAGGGAGGAAGGAACCGGAGAGAAGGGGCTTCCCGATAATAATCCTCTCCGGAGCGGACCTGGGGTCTTGGGCCTCCCTCCCATGGACTTCACCCTGGCGAGCGCCATCGAGCTGATCCCGTCACGGCCACTTGGCCGGCATCATGCGGGGTCAGCTCCCCACTTGGGGAAAGAGTTCTGGCGCTCTTCTTGCCCCTACGGACAGGGCCACGGGCGGATCCAGGGGTACACAGAGACTAAAAGAGACGCTAAAAGACAATGAACTAGGTTCAGTCCCCACAGTGTCCTTTTTGTCTAATGTGTGTGAAATATGTGCATCCTGTGTGTGGAATAAAACTATTGCCAATATCACAAATGTTCATCTTTTCACGTGTAAATGAACGAGGCAGTGCATACCCCGAATCGAACGAGGTGTTCCAATGAGCCCTCAGTACTCGGTTTGCGCCTTGGAACAGCATTCCGAACACTGTAGGGACGGGTCCTGTGCATGCTGAACATGATGAATCAAATGCAGGTAGTAAAACCTTTGCTATGAATCAAATGTCTCGAAAAGTATTGCATTCAAGGTGTAGAACTGGGCCCCTCTGTGAGCAAAATACATTTCTAACTGCGCCAGTGCAGTTCCTTCTTCTGTCCGGCAGATGGCTGCAAAGCGCATCTGTAGGACTGTTGAAGGACAACATGGCGGCCTCATAGCCGTGGGAAGTAGGGGTGCTGAGGGGGCTGCAGCACCCCCTAAAAATAATATATGGAAAAAAAAATAACAAAAAAAATGAATTATAAAAACATATTAAAACATTTTTGCATAGTGTGCCTGTTATTGTTGGTCGTTATTTGGGGGGGATTTAGTGCAATATGTGTTCTGGAACTGAATTAACCGAATTAATGTAAGAAAACCCCCCCAAAAAAGTAACAAACCCGAACACAAGCTTAGCACACAGCAGCACCCGAAACCTAAAACGTCTTCCCACGGCCCTGGGCGGCCTCCCTCAGCCTGCCCAACATGGCGGACGAGGAAAGGCGGAAGTTTACTTATCAGAGGGCCCCGGTATTACACTGGCGAGACTCCCCTTGTGGGTCGAAAGTTTCGTTCCGGGTAACATCAACGACACCGCACAAGAAGGCCGGCCCAGTCGACCTCACCAAGATGACGGACGATTGGAGGCGGATGTTGTCATGGCAGAGGACCCCGGTGTCACCCCATCAACACTCCCCAGGTGGGTTGGGAGTATCACTCCGGGTAAAACAACGACACTGCGGTAGGGTTCCACTGTCTCACTGCTCGAGGCAACGGTGCCCCTGATTCTCACGGGAACGGGCACGTCCTACGACGCGGTGACCTCATCACGTCCGCCACACGAAAAGTCCTGTGCGTGCCATGAACATAATGAATCAAGTACAGGTATTAAAACCTTTGCTATGAATCAAATGTCTCTAAAAGTGTTGTTTCAAAGTATGAAACAGGGCCCGTCTGTGAATGAAACATTTCTAACTGCGCCTTTGCAGTTCCTTCTTCCGTCCGGCAGATGGCTGCAAAGCGCCTCTGTAGGACGGTTGAAGGACAAATGGCGGCCTCCCTCTACCTCCCCCATTTTGACGGACGAGGGGAGGCGGAAGTGTACATTCCGGAGGGCCCCGGTGTTACATCATCGAAACTCCCCTGGTGGGACGAAAGTTTCGTTCCGTGTAGCAACAACACCGCACGAAAGGCCCGCCCCCGTCGACCTCCCTAAAATGGTGGACGACAAGAGGCGGAAGTTGACGGACCAAAGGACCCCGGTGTTACCCCATCGACACTCCCCAGGTGGGACGACAGTATCGTTCCGGGTAAACAGCAACACCAATGAAGGGTTCCGCTGTCACGTCGCCCGGAGTGACGACGCCTCCCGTTCCTATGGAAACAGGCACGTCCTCCGAGGCGGTGACCTCATCGCGTCCGTTGCACGGACCGACGCTACCGCTGCTGCCCTTCATGGACGCCTCCCCGATGATCAGAACGATCGGACCGGAAGCGTCACGAGTTACCTTGGTAACGGGCCAGCGCTCTTTGGAGCAGGTGACGTCAGTAGCCCCCTCCAACCCCACGAACCCTCTAGCTCGTTGCCTGGCGCAATGGAAAAGCTTGCAAACCAAACCCCTGGGTACTGTGTACGGTCCGAAAGGGGTATAGGTTGCAATTTTCCAGCACACCTCCTCTGACAGACCAGGTTATTTTCTCTTAAGCGTCAGGCCAAGCCGCTAAAACGCCAAGAGAGGAAGTTTTGTCACTACTGAGCAAGGGTGCAATCAGAGAATTATCCCCGGATCAGAGCCGGTTGGGCTTCTATTCGGAATATTTCCTGGTGAAAAAGAAAGGGCTGACAACGGCTCCGTTGTTACGCTCGATACGACAGGGAGATTGGTGGACAAGTATGGATCTCAAGGATGCCTACTTTCACGTCCCAATCTACCCCTCACACCGGTAGTTCCTGCGCTTTGGCTTCAAAGGCAAAGTGTACGAATACACGGTGCCTCCGTTCGGCATGTCACTGAGCCCTCGGGTCTTGGTAAAATGCACGGACGTGGCTATTTCTCCGCTGCGCCAACAGGGTCTCCGTCTGGTGACGTACATAGATGACTGGCTGTTGGCGGCGGGGTCGAGGGAGGAGGTGGCACAGCACACAGAGCTAGCCATTGCGCACCTGACATCCCTGGGGTTCACGATCAACACTCAAAAGAGTGGCTTGATCCCATCCCAACAAGCCACCTTCGTGGGGGTTTCTCTGAATTCGACCACGATGGTGGCGTGCCTGTCTCAGGACAGGATAGCCAGCTTCCTGACATGTGTGCACTCTTTACGCGTGGGGCGCAGAGTCACATACAGGACATGCATGCAAGCGGCGGGTCTCATGGACGGGTCTTGGTTCCCTGTAAGCTACACGCGTTGGCATGCAGGCGCTCTCGGTGAGCCCGGGTTGCCTGCAGTTTTCAGACAATCGGCAGGAGGTTCCGTTGGAGCCTGACCTGGCCTTGGTGTCTGGGACTGGCGTGATAGCTGGTGGGGGCTTTTCTTCCACAGCCTAGGTCGGCATCCGGGTTGATGCCCACAGTCTTAGGTGTGGAGGCCATTGGCGATCAGGGAGGTAGTGTACGTACCTTGGGGCACGTTTTCTCCCTCGGCTGGCCTGCCATGGTGTGACCTTGACAGAGGTCTTGACCTCTGTGACCCCAGCGTGACCATGATAACACTACAGGTGTCAATCGCGGTCGGGGTGAGGTAGGGTGGCTATAGTCAGGGGAGATTGGCGCATGCCTGTGGCTGGCCTCTTTCCCCGGCTAGTAGCTTCCTTTTTGCTCCCCCTGGTCCGGCTGTGCCTGGTCCGGGGGTGAAAGGGCGAGAGAAGGGCCTGTCTCTCTCTTGGAGGGGTCAGACTTGTCTGACGGGCCCTTGTCCTTTATCCCTTCCGTCTTGACCTATAGGGTCATGTGTCCGGAGGTCAGGGTCTTGCCGGAGGCAGGACCTGGGGCCATGGGCGTACGGGTTGGGCAGGGTTGCTGCCTGGGACTCCCCAGGGGGCGTATAAGTATCTTATGAGGAACGACACAAATCTAGGGGTTACGTAGGTAACCCCAGATTTGTTAGTTCCGTAGTAAGATGCTTACCTAAAACCCCTTCTGTGCGCTTCAACTAGTGTGCAGAGTCAAGGGTGTAAGAGGACGAACCTGGTGACGCAGGGGGTTTTATAACCCAACCGGTTCCGGTTTGTGTCACAGAACCCTAGCCAATCGAAGAATTGTAACCGGGAGTTCATGTATTGTGCTCTGTGCTTCGCATGAGAGCGATGATATCCCATAAGAAAGCATCTTACTACGGAACTAACAAATCTGGGGTTACCTACGTAACCCCTAGTTTTCAAATAATTGTAGTGGAGTAAAGGTACAATATTTGCCTCGGAGATGTAGTGGAGTAGAAGTAAAAGTACAGACATTTTTAAATACTCCAGTAAAGTAAAAGTACCTCAAAACTGTATTTGAGTACAGTACTTGAGTAAATGTACTTAATTACTTTACACCACTGATGAAGGCGCTATATAAATGCACCATTTACCATTTACAGTTCTCTTCTTCTCTCCTTCCCCCCTTCTGCCACTCAGGTGGAAGTGCGCATCGCTGCATGTCTACCTCAGGCTGAACCCAGACAAGAGAAATGCAGAGGCCTTATCCAGACATCAGTAATATCAAAACTTGACTGCAACTTGCTCCTTACTGGCCTCCCGGCATGTGCACTTAAGCCCCTCCAAATGATCAAGAATGCCACAGCACGCTTGGTCTTCAACCAGCCAAGACTTTCACCTCTCCCCCCTTCTCCCAGTTACTCCCCGCATAGAGTACAAAACACTGATGTTGGCCTACAAAGCAACCAAAGGTATGGCACCCCTGTATCTTCAAAGCCTGATCCAACCCTACAACCCCTCCCGTTCACTCAGATCAGCGAACACAGGGAAGCTGTCAGAACCCTCACTAAAACATCCGGGACAACGCTCCACATGGCCCTCCTGGCTCCAAAACTGTGGAACAAACTCCCCATTGCAGTCAGAACTGCAGACTCACTCCCCATGTTCTGCCGCAATCTGCAGACTCACCTCTTCAGACTCCACCTTAGCCCGTAGCACCTGACCTAGTTATGATGACCATACAGACTTACTGTGGTCATTTGTTCTCATGCTTTTGTTACTTGAACCTTGAAGTTCTTGGTTCACCTGTGGTCGTAGTTTACTGAGGCACTAGACTGTCTCTCTGCATTGGATGAATGTGTTTACCTTGTTTATTGTAAGTCACGGTTAAGAGCGTCTGCTAAATGCCTAAATTGTTAATTGTACATAATATACATGAAACTGTAGATAAGCATAAGATACCGATTTTGTCCCAAATTTGACCTGTTTTCCTCTGTTACCTGGTTCAGTGTCAGCATTTGTTCCCAAATGTGGTTGGTCAAAGTCACACACACACACACACACACACGCACACGCACACGCACACGCACACACACACACACACACACACACACACACACGTATACGTATATTTGTGTGGATGAATGTTTGTGCGTGAATGTTTGTGTGTGTGTGTGTGTGTCTGTCTGTGTCCCGAACTTTTTTTTTTCCGATTTTTTAATTTATTTATTTTTTCACTTTTTTTCCCCAAACTTTTTTTTTTCCTTTTTTTTTTTTTTTACACCAAAACACTCTCTGAGGGGTATGCAGCTCAATGGTCCAACCCGGACTTGGACCTCTTCACTTCCAGTTTGAAAAGTGCCCAAAATGCTCCGAAACTTCGCCTACCCCCCCTAAATGGGGGTCTGCGAACACATGCGTCACAACAGGAAGTGGATTTATCACTTCCGGTTTTGAAAAGTGCCCGAAATGCTCCGAAACTTCGCCTACCCCCCCTAAATAGGGGGCTGCAAACAAATGTATAATGGTCAGTTTTTGTGTCAGACCTTCAGAAGTGGGTGAAACAAGCACTTGAAACCATTTGAGTAATTGTTTATATATTAAAATAAATTATTAGATTTTTCTCAAACATTGTTTTAGATGCCCATTTTTACCTTACATTTTTCGTTTTTTTAATTTTCCTTTATTGAGTTTCGGTTTATTTTGTATTGATTTTATAATCATTATTTTGCTGTTTTTTGGCCGCCCGGGGGGATCAAAATGCTACTCCTCCCACACGGTTGACACGCCCCTGCCAATGTATACATCAAAACGTGCGCAACGACCGGGCCGACCAGGCTATTACTTTTTTTCGCTACCACGGCAACAAAGCCCCTCAGCCAACTCCTCAGCCAACGCAGGCACACTTAAATTTTCGTAGGAAATTTGTTTCTAGTTAAGTGTGCCTGCCATGCAATGGCAGTGGCACACTTGTTGCATTCCGCCATATTTATTAATAAGAAAATGTATCGCAACAAAAGTTCGTCCGTCCGTACGGGCCGCACGGTTTACACTACCGCAACAATAAATACATCAAAACGTGCGGCCAGGTCGGGAATCGTGTGCTCGGAAGTGAATTTCCGATACGCGTTACCATGGCGACGTTATTAGCCAAAAACTGCGAAACTCCGCCCCTTTTGGCCGCACGTACCGCGAAAAAAGTTTCTCCTCCCACACGGTTTACTCGTTAGTGTCAATGTATACATCAAAACGTGCGGGACGTTTACCGCATTACTTTTCTCACCGTTTCGCGTTACCACGGCGACGTTATAGGCGAAACAACGTAGCCACGCCCCCTTTTCAGTCCAAAATTCAGACTTTTTCTACAAACCTACCCTTCATCATCATCATCCTCATCTAGGATGATGATGTAATGAACCTTTTTAAATTTTCGTAGGAAATTTGTTTCTAGTTACTAGTTACTTTGTAGATTTTGATTATTATTACAAAACATACATTAACCACTTCAGCCCTATATACATTTCGACCATTTGAAAATAGCCGATCTACAAGCTTACAATGCGTCACGATGCAACGCATTGTAAGCTTGTAGATCTGCTATTTTTAAAAGATTTGTATACATTTTGAACTTGTGAAATGGGACATTCTGCACAATGAGTATGTTTACTTTTGGTACTTTAAGTATATTTTGATGCAAATACTTTTGTAATTTTACTCAAGTAAATTTTGATTACCGGACTTTTACTTGTAAGGGCACGGTCACACCGCACTTTTATTTTACCTATGGGGCGGAATCTGCCATTGCTTTCTTTGTAAATGCAAATGCGTGGATTCATGGTCAAAACATCGCAAAACCATGAATCCAAGCATTTGGCAGATTCCACCCCAGAGGTAAAATAAAAGTGCGTTGTGACCGTGCCCTAACAGCGTATTTCTACACTGCAGTATTGATACTTTTACTTAAGTGAAAGATGTGAGTACTTTTTCCACCACTGATAGACACATGAAAAACAGAAAAAGTACAAAACCATGGCACCCCGTCTTTAAAGATATGAAAAAACAATGTCACATTTAGTTCTGTATTCTAAAATGTAACATTGCAAACACTACTGGATACATTTTGGTCATTTTGCCCATATCTTGCCCTTAGAGCAGTGGATCCATGTGATGCCATTTGTACACTCTCTGAGATATGGGGGTCTGTGGTCTAATTAATTGATTCTCAAAGTGGGGTCCGGGGCGGGGCCCCCAGGGGTTCTTGGGAGGGGTTCCAGGGGGTCCCCAGCAAAATGTGTTAATATAGCGTCACAATCATTTAAACCAATTCATCACTTTGACTCTAACCAAAGGTAGCATATGTACAAGCTCACAGTACATCTGCTATTTTTTTAAACATCTTTTTAAATAATTGAACATTTTGAATAACTTAGATTTTTAAAAACATAAATTTTCTCTTCTGGGGGTCCCTTGCACAAAACATTTTCAGATGGGGGTTCGCGGCCAAATATATATCAATCTGGGGGTCCTTGGCAAAATTATTTTTAAATTTACAACAAATGTGGGGATCCTTTAAATGATTAAGTGTGAGAAGTGCAGTGTGTCCAGACATTCCTCATGTGAACAATGACACAACAGCAGGGGGAAAAAAACAAAAAAACATCCAG
>NC_137623.1:43131019-43143519 GCF_963280865.1 Gymnoscopelus braueri | reverse complement strand
AGTCTGAATTTTGGACTGAAAAGGGGGCGTGGCTACGTTGTTTCGCCTATAACGTCGCCGTGGTAACGCGAAACGGTGAGAAAAGTAATGCGGTAAGTGGCCCGGTCGTCCCGCACGTTTTGATGTATACATTGACACTAACGAGTAAACCGTGTGGGAGGAGAAACTTTTTTCGCGGTACGTGCGGCCAAAAGGGGCGGAGTTTCGCAGTTTTTGGCTAATAACGTCGCCATGGTAACGCGTATCGGAAATTCACTTCCGAGCACACGATTCCCGACCTGGCCGCACGTTTTGATGTATTTATTGTTGCGGTAGTGTAAACCGTGCGGCCCGTACGGACGGACGAACTTTTGTTGCGATAAATTTTCTTATTAATAAATATGGCGGAATGCAACAAGTGTGCCACTGCCATTGCATGGCAGGCACACTTAACTAAAGCTGTCAAATAATTGTAGTGGAGTAAAAGTAAAAAAAAAAAGCCTCTGAGTAGAAGTAAAAGTACTGAAAATTGGAAATACTCCAGTAAAGTAAAAATTCCTCAAAAGTGTACTTAAGTACAGTACTTGAGTACATGTTCTTTACACCACTGGTGTCTATGAGGTTGACGGTACTTCATTAGACCCCCTGGTGTTGTTGTTATGTGCAATGATATCTTCCCTGGCTATTTTGGGGTTTCTTCCTGTAAGCTGAAATCTTTTGAGTCAAAAGTGCCGATCAAAAAACAACGATTTTCTGACGTTCCAAAATCATACCTTCCCCCCTCATTATCATACCACAACAGGTGTGGGCTTGGCTACGAAAAAAAGCATGTGTAGCAACCGAGGGGGGAGGGGCAAAGCAAACACACAGAGGGACAGAGGGAAAGAGAGAGAGAGAACAAGCAGCAAAACAATCCATGAGACTCACCACTACTGCAACGGAACGGAGCGCAGCGCAGCTATACTAGCTTTAAAGCTGCACGCACGTGCCCCCCACCCGCAAGAGATTCATCAATGCGCCGTCAACACCTAAAACAATAGCCCTCCACCTGGTTGCTTTGCATAACACTGCAGAGTGTGAAAGGGGATTCAGCCAGATTAGTTTAATCATCACCCCAATCCGTTCAAAGTTACTGGTTAAACGGGTATCAGCCTTGACGTTCATCAGGTTGCATGGGCCACCTATGACTGCAACCTGCAGATTATGTGATAACTTGGCTGAGATCGCTTAGCAGAGGACTCAAGAACGAGAGATGCAGATGTCGGAGGTTTCTTCTTTTTCTTTTTTCTTCATCCCAAAAGTGGGGGGATATCCCTCCCCAATGGAACTGAGTATGGACAAATATGGACATCTTAAGAAATGCGATGTCCCACATGTACACCACGGCCAGAATAGTATAAAAGGAAGGTGAATTAGCACTCACAGCTCACAATAGCAATCGATAGACCGGACGACCAAATTGCCAAAAAAACTGTATTTGAAGTCACAGATCAAATCAATTCAAGACTGAATTCCCTGGACTGTACATTCCTTTGTTTCCACACACTGCCAGATCATAGAGCTGAAGTGATTGATCTCAATCCATTCCATCGGTCAGAATGTTGCAATGGACACTTCATCTGAGAGGAGGACGGAAGGCGTACCACTCTGCGGTTGCAGTGGAGCACCAGGTGTACTGCTTTCGAGGCCTGTACGACGGGGACAACACGTACCAGGTAAGTGTCCATGTCTTCAACACAGTGTCTTTATGCAGGGTGAAGCTACCTCCAGTGACAACTGAGGGAAGAGAACTTCCCCTTGATATTCCCTCCATGCGTATGGGATACACGGCTGTGCTGATAGAACATGTCATCTACATCTGGGGAGGAGGCCCTTACCCTTACAACAAACTGCTTTATGCGTTTGATGTCGACACCCATAGATCGTTGAAGCGCAATGTTTCTGGGACTGTTCCAGAGAGGAGGTACCACCACTCAGCCTGTGTCCTGGGGAAGGTCATGTATGTCCATGGAGGGTACACCCAACGTACTGGAGACACTAACGAGTTGGACACCGCCACAATGGTCTGGGCTTTAATTAACACCAGAGGAACTCCACCACCTCCTTCACAATGTCACTCTGCCACCATCATTGGGACGAAGATGTTTGCATTTGGGGGCAAGTACATCAACAGCAAAGACATCATCAGAGTGTTTGACACAGAGACCTGCTGGCTGAACACGCCTTAAGCACAGCTTCTTCCAGGAGGATGCTATGGTCATTCAGCCTTTGCCTACAATGGAGAGCTGTACATAGTTGGTTGTTGCAACAGTGCAACGGTGGTTGCAACGTTGATCTGTGGAAATTTCCGTTGAAATTTCCGTTGATCTGTGGAAATTCTGTCCAGAGACCTTCTCCTTTAAGAAGATGGAGGGGGGGAAGGGGGAAAAGGACCTTGTCCAATGTATGGTCAATTGCGCTGTTGCATGGTGGGAGATCGTATCGTCCTCTTTGGATGGAAAAATCACACTAACCTGTACATCTTGGACTTAAGTCCTAGTCTGAAGACGTTATGTAAACTAGCAGTTATTCAGTACGGTCTGGAGCGGTCTGGACACCCACGTAACATCAGGTGGGAAATGGTAGTCATGACAACCAACAACAACAACAACACACGACAACAACAGAGAACAAACTCCAGACAAAGGAACAAAAGAAAGACAGGAAATTCATGCAAATAATCAACAATCAACCATCAGGAGGGTTTATTTACAAGTAGTGAAATGTTAGCGTGGCCATTACCTCAACATTGTTAAGATGTCCTCTTCTTGAAATGGATGCTCAGAAGTTTTACTTTTACTGCAAAAGCCATGAAATACATCCATGAAGTGAAGTGATGTTCATAACAAAAAAAAATCTATAAACATAAACACGGATGTATTGTGTATTAACATGTTCATAAAACATGGATATATTGTTTATAAACATGGCTGTGTTGTTTATAAAAATGTTTATAAACATGGGTATATTGTTTATAAACATGGTTGTGTTGTTCATAAACATGCTTAAAAAACATGGATGTGTCGCCAATAAACATGTTTATAGACATGTTTATAAACATGTATATATTGTTTATTAACATGGATGTGTTGTTTATAAACATGTTTATAAACATGTTTAAACATGTTTATAAACATGGATATTGTTACGTTCCACTTAGTTTTGTCTGGGATTCTGTATTCCTCCCCTTCTCTATCTCTCCTTCCCTCTGTCACCACTACGGGTCTCATCAGCTGTCAATCAACCTGTTACCTGGCCCCACCCTCATCCAATCACCACCATCTGCTGTCTATGAAAGGTTGGGTCCCACCTCAGCTCATTCTCTCTCAACCATTTCCTGTTTGTAGCCCTGTCTGTGTAGCCTTGTTTGTAGCCCTCCATTTATGTTCCCAGAGCAAACTTTTGTAACTTAGTGTCTGTTCTCCTACCTTTAATCTTTGTATATGCTGCTGCCTTGGGACAGGAAAGACAGAGGCTATACATAGACACCACGTAGGCAGAACCTTTGTTAAGCACACTAGGTAAGGAAGGGGTGGTTGCCACTTATGTATTTTTGAACATTGTTTGGTTAGAGTAGTTAGGTACTGTAGGCAGGCTTTTGTTTTCACTATACTACGTAATTAGTTAGTCTGTCTTTTGTTTCCCTAGCCGCTACTTTTGTTGTTTTGGCAACACCTGTGTCCCCTGGAGTGGCTTACTGTTTTGTTTATGCCCTGTGCATTTAGTAATGTGAGTATTGTAAACATTACCCTGCTTAAAGAGTAAAAGCACCGTAGTCTCCCTTATTTGCACCTCCTATGCTCAACAGCCTGGTATAATATCATTATGTTGCAAACCCAACCCTAGACCCTGAAGGGTTTCGTAACAGATATATTGTGTGTTAACACATTGAGGGCCAAACACAAGGAGCTACGGTTTTGCAAATACACCCGTCGAGTGCCATAACCGTAGATCTTCGCGTGTTCACATTTTTTATTTTTTTCCCCACATGGGGCGCTCTAACGCAACTTAGGAATGATCCGCGGACCCTGTAAAATGGAACGGACGGATGTGAATCCAGTCCAAAAAACCTACCTCCCGTCCACTCCAATGATAGGATCTTGAGAAAAAGGTCCTTATCTCCATATCTTTTTACCGTGGTGAAAACGAGCCATTTTCGATGGGTGATCACTCTGCAATAGCGGATCGCGTTAGAAATAATATTGCTATGATTCCCTGCTTTCATATGAAAAAAAAGTGAAAAAATGCTAGATGACTGTCTCCCAGTCAAACTTGATCACATTTTCATAAATACTTACATGTTTTCAATCGCAAGTTTAAAGTATTTTTTTTCCTTTCAATTATCATGATATGCGTTTAATAAATGATGGTCCCATTAATTTTACAATTGATGATAAAGTAGGGTATGCTTCTAGGGCTTCTACTAGTTCTACCGACTGAAGACCCGCCCTCGCTGCCCTTCCAGCCAATAGCATTTGTTTCAGGTTGCTTTGTGGGATCGGAAGTTCCAAGATGGTGGATTTGGTTTCGCCGAAAAACTTGCTTCAAAGCGGGGGGCTTCCTCGTCCATATTTTGTACACTCTATGGCTTGGAGGCAACCGTCACAACTGCAAACTCCATGATTGCTGCCTTACAGACACGACTCAGGGAAATAATGCACGTTGTGCACATAAGGTTAGCATCGACAAGCAGTGACTACTGTGAGATTTTCATTTGAAAACAATGTCTCTTCTCTTGGGGGCACGGTGGCGCAGTCGGTAGCGCTGTAGCCTCACAGCTAGAAGGTCCTGGGTTCGATTGCCGCCGGGGACGCTGTGGGCACTGGGGGCGTGTCTTCTTCTTTTTTTTTGCATGTTCTCCCTGTGTCTCCTAGGGTAGTTAATACCCTCACAAAAACATGTAGTAATCCTGGTCGCTATAGACGGGTTTCCTGTTTGTAAACATGAGAGGATGATGCGCGCGCAGTGGCGGGATGAGCCTGTAGAGGGCGCTATTACCCTAAAAATATCCTATACCCTATTACCCATAAAATAAATGGTCTTCACCAGGTTTAATGAAAGTAGATTAAATGATGCAGTTTGTAATATCTTCTTTACTCAATAAAAATGATTTGTCGGAAGTTGGATCTGTTTGTATATAATAGCAGCATTATGCCTATTATGCCTATAATAGCAGCATTATGCTCCATTATCTAAATCCCGAAAATAACAATAGAGTGAATGGCGCTTCCGGTTCGTTCTCCCCCGCGCATGCGCAGATTGCGGACTCTGCTCTGTGATGACGTCGCGCGGAAACCCATCTATACCGCCTCCCCCATGACAGCCGGGCGCCTGATGGAGGGGAAGGGAACTGGTTGGAATAACGTGTTCCTTCCATGCACTACGTCCTACCGGGGAAACTCCCCCCTGTCAGCTGACAAGAAGGTCAGTTGGCTCTCATGCATTGAAGGAGGCATGAACTCGGCCTTGGGCTCCCTAGGCTAGTGGGGTGAGTGTAGCACCCAGGATCACTTGGCACCGGGTGAAAAAGGGTTACACAAATTGTGGGATAAAAAAAGACATCTTTGAATGTTTATTTCGTTTTCTCAGTTTCATGATATTGTTGAGCCGTGCACCTTGAGACTTTCGTTCAATCTGGAGTGTTGCAGGCATTTTGCTTTGCAGTTCTTTCTCTCAAAAATTGTAATAGAATCTCTTTCAACTGTTTTTAGTTTAATAAATAGTCATTTAGAACCAGTGGTGGAAATAATTGAAAAATGCTGAAATAGTTGATGTTGCAATTTCGGGACCGTACCTATGTTCCCCAGGTTCTATGTTCCCCAGGTTCTATGTTCCCCGCAAAAAAAGGTTCTATGTTCCCCACTTACCAAAAAAGGTTCTATGTTCCCTGGGTTCTATGTTCCCCTTTTACCTAAGAAAAGGTTCTATGTTCCCCGTTTACCCCAAAAAAGGTTCTATGTTCCCCATTAACAAAAAAAAGGTTCTATGTTCCCCGCTCACCCAAAAATGCAGGAAAAATACATTTTTAATTTCCAATTATTGATAACATCTCTGAACACACACAACTGAACATAATGGGGAGAAATTACTATCAGAAACTTGCCCGTCCCTTTCCCCTGGCGGCCATCTTGGACAAAAATTGTACCATATGATAATAAGCATTGGTGAGGACCGTCCGTCCGTCCGTGCGTCCGTGTGTTACCGTCCGTCCGTCCGTGCGTCCGTGTGTTACCAGCTAATCTCCGGCACCATTGGCCCGCTCGCTGCGAAACTGTGCACATACACTCCCTCGATACCAATTCAGAACCTCTGCCCCAAATTTTTCACATGGGCCTGTTATAGCGTCACCAGGAGGCCGATTTGTGAAAAACCCATTTTTGACATTACTCCTACAGATTTTATCCAAACGCCATGCAAATCGTTACACAGTATCTCTATAGTCATGTGATCAACCCGGATCTGTCCGATTTCCCATATTCCATCCTGATTGGCTAAAGTTGGCTTCCAAAGTTTGCAGGATTGGTCCGTTTTGAACAAAATGCCTCGAATCATGAACGCAGCTTGCCATTTCCGTAAAATTTCACACGCACATTCCCACTAGGCAGAGGAAGAAATGCCACATATTTCACATTGGACTGTTATAGCGCCACCAGCAGGTCTAATTTAGCAAAACACATTTTTGGAACAAAATGCCACAAATCATAAATGCAGTGTCCGATTGCTGTGAAAGGCCTAGGAAGAAATGGCACCCTTTTCACATTGGCCTATTATACCGCCACCAGGAGGCCACAATAACGTACCTGACCTGGCGTAGACCTGTGCTCCGAGGAGCACTTTTTCTAGTTGTATTTATTTTTTAGTGTAAAAAACGTTGTAATTTTTTTATATGCTTTATAAATTAAGCACTTTGATGATGGCCAATGTTGATGATAGTAAAAATGATAATAATATCGTATCGATATCGTGAGCCCAATATCGTGTATCGTATCATATGTACCGGGAAATTAATGTATCGTGACACCCCTAAATAGATTTTGAGTCATGTCAAAGAAGTTTTCAAAACATGATATTTTGACACTTTAAAAACTGAAAAATTACAAATAACTAATGGGTATAAATACATGTATTTAAACCTTTTTAAATGTCTCACCATTTCCTGCATTTTTGGGTTAGCGGGGAACATAGAACCTTTTTTTGGTTGAGTGGGGAACATAGAACCTTTTTTGGTTGAGTGGGGAACATAGAACCTTTTTTTGGATGAGTGGGGAACATAGAACCCTTTTTTGGTTGAGCGGGGAACATAGAACCCGGGGAACATAGAACCTTTTTTGGGGGGGAGGGGAACATAGAACCTGGGGAACATAGGTACGGTCCCGCAATTTCCCATTGACGCCCATGTTAAAAACTAAATGATTATGCATGATTTCTAGTCTGATGTCCACACACAAGGTTCAGTACTGTCCAGAATCAACCAGAAACTCTGTTGGATGCAGTTCAGTGCTTGTTCAAAATGAAATGTTTTTTAAATGTATTTATTACTTAGACAATTGGCACTGGGTGAAAAAATGGGGTTAATCGCGGGATAAAAATGTAAGAAAAAAATATATATCAAAATTAAAACTCCTTTGAGTGCCATGTCTGTATGGTGTTGTATGTTCATTCATGTTCAGCCCTTCTTTCCCATAGAATGCCTATATCTCTGCTGTCCAGCAGGAACCAGCTAACTCCACAATGTTAATTTTTCAGGAAATGAAAAAAGTGCAGTTAGGAGTTTTGTTCATCATTGATAAGAACAACTGAATGGACCTCCAAGCTCACAATGAGGTTGGAGGTCATCAGGTCAAAGGGGGGTGGAGCCTGGAGTCTACCCTTACCCTAAAAAAATTGAACCAATGAAAAGCATTAAAAGCGACAAAACCAGCTAACTCCGGTGGATTTAGCTGGTTTAACAGAAAGTTTGAGGATCCAATGGAGTTAGCTAGTTTTGTCGCTTTTAATGCTTTTCATTGGTTCAATTTTTTTTTACCAACACACAGACGTAAAGGGTGTTCAATGGCCCTGATTTATGGAAAAAAAATGCAAAAGCATCAAAATGCTTTCTGCCGGACAGCAACGACCCCAACCCTTACCCTAACCTTAAAAACGAAACTATGCCTCACTTCAACCAATGTACAAAAGGAAATGTGTCTCCATACTGTATAACAAACTAACACACATTCATAGTTTAACTTACAGTATATGAACACAAGAAGTATCACTTCTCATAGGTTATCATGAGAAAAGTTTTTTTCCGATACACTATGGACTGCTGTGAGCCTGACCTCATCTCACCCCCACCTTCTCAAAGCCAGTAGCTTTTTTTTAAAGTGATGCTAATGCATATAAATGTATGCCTGCAATGTAAACGAGCCATACAGTACACTCTGCTTGATTTATTATGTAGATGGAAGCTCTCTCATCCGACATCTTCAGAGAGAGGGAGAGAGGGTGTGTGTGTGTGTGTGTGTGTGTGTGTGTGTGTGTGTGTGTGTGTGTGTGTGTGTGTGTGTGTGTGTGTGTGTGTGTGTGTGTGTGTGTGTGTGTGTGTGTGTGTGTGTGTGTGTGTGTGTGTGTATGTTTGTGCGTGCATACGTGCATGCCTGTGTATGTATGCCTGTGTATGCGGTTGTATGTGAGTGTATGTGTGTGTGTAGATATGCTTATATAATTTATGCATGTTTATTAGTGCATATGAATTTGTGTGCCTTGTGTGCGTGTTTATCTCGATGTGTGTGTGTGTGTGTGTGTGTGTGTGTGTGTGTGTGTGTGTGTGTGTGTGTGTGTGTGTGTGTGTGTGTGAATATACTGTATGCATGTGCTGCATGCATAAGTTTATCCCATGCATGATAATGTATGTGTGTATGTGAGAGAGAGAGACACACACACACACACACACACACACACACACACACACACACACACACACACACACACACACACACACACACACACACACACACACACACACACACACACACACGCTCGCAGGGATGAGTCATGATGGAATGCTCAGTGTGTGTAGAATGTAATATCTGTCAGGTCGATGGGTTCTTCCTGTGAGGTCGTCTCAGAACTCTGCATCTTAAACATCACCTCACATACCCAGCATGCAGTAGACCGGCCTGGTTCAGCCTGGTCCAGCCTGGTCCAGCCTGGTCCAGCTTGGTCCAGCCTGGTTCAGCCTGGTCCAGCCTGGTCCAGCCTGGTTCAGCCTGGTCCAGCCTGGTCCAGCCTGGTTCAGCCTGGTCCAGCCTGGTTCAGCCTGGGTTCGGAGTGGTTCAGCCTGGATACTGAGTGGTTCACTTTGGTTCATTCTGGTTCATTCTGGTTCATTCTGGTTCATTCTGGTTCAGCCTAGTTCAGCCTGGTTCAGTCTGGTTCAGTCTGGGTTCAGCCTGGGTTCAGCCTGGGTTCAGCCTGGTTCAGCGTGGGTTCAGCCTGGGTTTGGACTGGTTCAGCCTGGTTCATTCTGGTACAGCCTAGTTCGGACTGGTCCAGCCTGGTTCGGACTGGTTCAGCCTGGTTCGGAATGGTTTAGTCTGGTTCATTATATCTTTTGACTGGTTCAGCCTGGCTCAGATTGGGTTCAGCCTGGTTCACCTGTTTCAGACTGGGTTCAGCCTTGTTCAGCCTGGTTCAGCCTGGGTTCGGACTGGTTCTTAACCACTTAAACCCTCTATTCGTAGTCAAACAGACCTGAGTGTGGAGCATGACCAGCTGCACCAAATACCGGCCACTGAATGGCAATGGTGGTATAATTGACCTATAGACGATGACACACTGGACTGGCTTGCTGCAACAGAGCTGAAGGTCTAAGGACATACGACAGGAGAAAATGTGAGTTGCAACTGTACTTGGAGTCTGGACCCTTACTTCTTTCCGTCTACAACAAATCTCTTCGGCCAAAAATAGCAGATCTAAAAAGCTCACAATGCGTTGCAATAAAACAATTAAGCTGTGAGCCTGTACATCTGCTAAAGATCCCCCTCCCCAGAATAGGGATGCTGGGGTACAAATGGTTAAAGATGTATCCACTCAGGAACACTCTCATCCATCAAAGATTTAACCATTTACTGCATTGAAGGGAATACATTTATAGATAATTGGCACTGCTGGCTCTGCTCTGAACTCTTTAACTGCCAGATTATTAGTGTAATAGTGTGCCACTACTGCCAGCGAAAAGGGCGATTTTACCTTTGAAAGATCATGGAATATTCTCCGTGACCTCCGTCCTCAAGGAGATCGGCTCATTGCAAGCACGGGGGTCCGGTAGGTGTGTGTGTCTTTAAATACCAGAGTGCATGGGTCAAGAAGAAGGACCTTAAAGTCATTTGGTCATTTTATTTAGAAGTTTCAGTCTGAAACAACGTCTCAACCAATCAGAGGGAACGCTGGAATCTCACTCACTGCAGCTTGTGCAGCAGTAGGCAAGTGTTTGTGAACGCGTTACCAACAAACGTCTGTACGGGGTGCTACCATGTGTATCAGAGAAGATAGCAGTGAATAGTATATTATTTTAAAAATCTTGGAAAGACGTGAACATTTGTGATAAAATACACATTTTTCAACAACGCAAGTCTTGTAAGTCCCTGGCACAACATATTTTCTGGTGGGGGTCCGCGGCCAAATACATATTTATTTGGGGTCCCTGACAAGAAAGAGTTCGAGAACCACTTGATATGTGAGTGTGCCGACTCTCAACGTCACTCTCTGCCCCCCCCCCCCCCCAGGTTATATAGGAATCCCCTCCCAGCCCGGTTTCGGGGGTCGTGGACCCACCCCGGCTGAGCAACACTTTTTTAGTCCAGGGAAAAGTTTTTTGAATCAGGGCGTCTTCATCTTCCTCTGGGAAAAAAAGAAAAAAAGTTACACAATTATTTGGAGAGAGGAGCGCGAGAGAAGTCACAGCGCGGCAATTACTCCACAGTGTGCCAGGATAGGAAGCCATTATTCACAACACAGCAGCAGATAGAATGTAATTTGAGGACAAGCGTGGCAGGCTCTGCACCGAGCGCCTCACCTCGCCTCAATCTGCATAACCCAATAAGACCGGGAACGCGTCTGAGTGTCATTTTACATTCTTTTGCTATAGCCTGTAACCATTATTTTATAATTTGGCTATTAAAAGAAAAGCAGATATACAAACTCATTGCACGGCATCAAGTGCCGCACTACGAGCTTGTAGATCTTGTAGATTTATCGTGAAAATGTGTGCAGATCTTTGAATATACTGTATCTTTTTTTAAACTACATTTTTTAACTAAAATCTTTGCTTCTGGGGGTCCCTGGAACAAAAATGTTCATGTCATGGACATGGAATGATATGTATTTGGCCGCGGACCCCCATCTCAAAATATTTTGCTCCAGAACCCCAGGAGCAAAGATTTGAGTTACAAATGTTCGCTTAAAAATATTTATATTGAAAGATTTGCACAAATGTTAAAGATAAAAAAAAAGCAGATCTACAAGCTCATAGCGCGGCACTCGGTGCCACGTTATGAGCTTGTAGATCTGCTATATTTTTAATAGCCAAAAGTATAAAGATAATGAGTTAAATTGGTTACACATATGTGTTCCCGGTCTTAATGGGATAAATATCACTGAGTACAGCTAGCGCTACCGCCGCGGAATGTAAATGTGACAATGTTCCACATGCATATTGCACTGCTCCCCTCTGATTACCCACACTCACTGATGACTTCCAACGTGTGTGTGTGTGTGTGTGTGTGTGTGTGTGTGTGTGTGTGTGTGTGTGTGTGTGTGTGTGTGTGTGTGTGTGTGTGTGTGTGCGTGCGTGCGTGCGTGCGTGCGTGCGTGTGTGTGTGTGTGTGCAATGGTGTAAAGTAACTAAGTACATTTACTCAAGTGCTGTACTTAAGTACAATTTTGAGGTACTTTTACTGGAGCCTTTCCAATTCGTTACATCTCAGTGCCAATTTTTTTACTTTTACTCCACTACAATTATTTGAAAACTTTAGTTACTAGTTACTTTGCAGATATAAATGATTACATTATAAAACATACATAAACCACTTTAGCCCTATTCTATACCTAGGCTATTTGAAAATAGCCGATCTACAAGCTCACAACGCATCGCGACACGTTGTGAGCTTGTAGATCTGCTATTTTGAAACGTTTACTTTTGGTACCTTAAGTACATTTTGATACCAATACTTTTGTACTTTTACTCAAGTAAATTTTGAATTCCAGACTTTTACTTGTAACAGAGTTTTCTACATTGCAGTATTGATACTTTTACTTAACACTTCCATGACTGGGGTTTCATTATCCCACACACTGCCTGATTTGGGGGGTCAAAAAGTAAATGTTCTAGGCAACACAGAAGGGGGGGGTACTTTTTTCTTATTTCCACACAACAGCTCTAAGGTGTATAAAAGACATAGTTCAATGTTGAAAATGAGTGGTCTTCCCCTTTAAGTTCA
>NC_137623.1:43123519-43126019 GCF_963280865.1 Gymnoscopelus braueri | reverse complement strand
GTACAGTAAAATTGCTGTTTTTGCTGGCAAGGGGACTGGAGACGATTTTTTAAACTCTGGCAGTCTATGAGTTAACGCCCTACTTGATCATACTACAGCGTCACACAAAAGTATCAAAAATAGCCAATCAGCAAGCTTGAAACGTGGCGTGAAACGACACGTTGCTTCTTTTTAGTTTGACTATTTTCACTATTGTAGATTGGCTTATTTTTATTACTAATTTCACTATTGCTGGATTCTTAATAGGACTAGTTTATAGGGTAGGTATAGGGTAAGTGATATTTTTTGGTTAAAATAAAAAGTATTTTGTTAAAAGGTTAAAGGACTTTATTCTGATAGTAATCATTGCTATAGAGTGTTTGTTCAGTAACAGGAATCTCCCCGTCTCTCCAGCTCTTTAATAAACAGAAAATACATTTTCCAGTTGGTGTCAAAATCTCAGCCAATCAGGAGAAAGTACCCATTTTTAAGCTTCATTTTTATAGTGTTCCAGTTCCAATTTTGCCTGCTCATTTCTTAGTGTCATCACTTCCAATTTCACTTGTTTAATCTATATCCTGATTGAGTTCTCTATCCTGATTGGATAAAATTGGAAATGAAACTGAAACTGAAACGAAAATGCATTTTCTGTTTTAAAAAGAGCTGGAGAGACAAGGAGACTCCTTTTACCAAACAAACACTCTATAGCAATGAGTACTATCAGAATATATAATATTTAACACTTATTTTAACCAAAGAAAATCACTTACCCTACCTTTAAAGATCCCTAAATATTCAGCACAACAATTGAATGAGGTTGGAGATGTCCTCTTGGGTGGGGTGGAATTTGACAATAATCACGTGGTGCCACCAGTAAGACACATCTTCAGTTGTGAAGTTGAAGGAGAGGAGTTGGTTGAAGTGACGAGGAGGTTACATGAGGAGGCAGATGAAGGAGAAGTTTTGGATTATTAACGTTAGAGGAGTCGGCTGAGGAGACGCATGCAGGGAATGTAAATCCATGCAAATGAGCAGCTTTAGGGGCTTTAGTTTGATCGTTGACACATGAATATGTATATGTCCATAATGAGAATATATAACGAGGGAGGCAAACCAGGACACGGATGTGAGGGAGAGAGAGGCGCTGAGTGTAACTCAGTGCTTTACGGGAGTAAAAGTAGCAATATAGAAATAGTCAGTCAAGAAATAGTCATCAATACTGCAATGTAGAAATACTCCGTTAGAAGTAAAAGTCCTGAATTCACAATGTGCTTGAGTAAAAGTACAAAAGTTTCTTAAAGCACCACAAGTAGAACGTACTCATTATGCAAGATGTCCCATTTCACAAGTTTTCAAATATAAAAATCCTTTTGAAAATAGCCGATCTACAAGCTCACAATGAGCTTGTAGATCGGCTATTTTCAAATAGACAAAGTTTAAATAGGGCTGAAGGAGTTAATGTATGTTTTGTAATAATAATCAAGATCTACAAAGTAACTAGTAACTAAAGTTTTCAAATAATTGTAGTGGAGTAAAAGTACAATATCAATAGCGGGTCCTTGGCATGAAAAAGTTTGAGAACCAGGAGTCTAGTGGAGTAGAAGAATAAATTATTGAAAGGTGTGCATACTGTAATGTACATACATAACACATGAATATGTCTACATTCATAATGGATGAATATATGACGAGGAAGTCAAACCAGGGCACGGATGCGAGTGGAATAGACTCAGGGGAAAGCAGTGCATGTACTCAAGTACTGTACTTGAGTACAATGTTGAGGTATTTTTACTTCAACGTTAGTTACTAGTTACTTTGTCAATGTTGTCAAAATAAATAAATAAAATGATTTTAGCACTTTTACTTTGTTACTTCAAGTATATAGGAAGAGCAAGGAGAAAAAAAAGAAAAACATAGAAACGTGTCGAGGAGAGGCAAACATATCTATATAGCATAATCCAGCCAGTACAGTATGTACATGGTTAGGTTAGACATAAGGTGCATGGTGCATGGTGCATTAGCAGTGGTGTAAAGTAACTAAGTACATTTACTGAAGTAGTCCTACTGTACTTGATTACAATTTTGAGTACTTCCAATTTTCAATACTTTTACTTCTACTCGACTACATCTCACAGGCAAATATTGCACTTTTACTCTACAAAAAAATATTTTAAAACTTTAGTTACTAGTTACTTTGTAGATTTTTGTTATGATTACAAACACATTAACCACTTCAGCCCAATATATATACGCCCAATATGTTGCGATGCGACGCATTGTGAGCTTGTAGATCTGCCATTTCCAAAAGAGTTTTATACATCTGAAAACTTGTGAAATGGGACATTCTGCACAATGAGTACCTTTACTTTTGTATATTAAGTATATATTGATGTCGATACTTTTGTACTTTTACTCAAGTGCATTTTGAATATCGGACTTTTACTTGCAAGTATTTGAGTATTTCTGCATTGCGGTATTGATAGTTTTACTCAAGTAATGAATGTGAGTAGTACTTTGTCCA